>NC_064628.1:684236699-684539730 GCF_023864275.1 Schistocerca cancellata
CATCTGCGAACCTCAAAGTTTTTATTTCTTCTCCATGGATTTTAATACCTACTCCGAATATTTCTTTTGTTTCCTTTACTGCTTGCTCAATATAGAGATTGAATAACATCGGGGAGTGGCTACAACCCTGTCTCACTCCCTTCCCAACCACTGCTTCCCTTTCATGTCCCTCGACTCTTATAACTGCCATCTGGTTTCTGTACAAATTGTAAATAGCCTTTCGCTCCCTGTATTTTACCCCTGCCACCTTTAGAATTTGGAAGAGAGTATTCCAGTCAACATTGTCAAAAGCTTTCTCTAAGTCTACAAATGCTAGAAACGTAGGTTTGCCATAACCTAGCTTCTAAGATAAGTCGTAAGGTCAGTATTGCCTCACGTGTTCCAGTATTTCTACGGAATACAAACTGATCTTCCCCGAGGTCGGCTTCTACCAGTTTTTCCATTCGTTTGTAAAGAATTCGTGTTAGTATTTAAACTGATTGTTCGGTAATTTTCACATCTGTCAACACCTGCTTTCTTTGGGATTGGAATTGTTATATTCTTCTTGAAGTCTGAGGGTATTACGCCTGTTTCATACATCTTGCTCACCAGATGGTAGAGTTTTGTCAGGACTGGCTCTCCCAAGGCCGTCAGTAGTTCCAATGGATTGTTGTCTACTCCGGGGGCCTTGTTTCGACTCAGGTCTTTCAGTGCTCTGTCAAACTCTTCACGCAGTATTCTATCTCCCATTTCATCTTCATCTACATCCTCTTCCATTTCCATAATATTGTCCTCAAGTACATCGCCTTGTATGGACCCTCTATATACTCCTTCCACCTTTCTGCTTTCCCTTCTTTGCTTAGAACTGGGTTTCCATCTGAGCTCTTGATATTCATACAAGTGGCTCTCTTTTCTCCAAATGTCTCTTTAATTTTCCTGTAGGCTGTATCTATCTTATCCCTAGTGAGATAAGCCTCTACATCCTTACATTAGTCCTCTAGCCATTCCTGCTTAGCCATTTTGCACTTCCTGTCGATCTCATTTTTGAGACGTTTGTATTCCTTTTTGCCTGCTTCATTTACTGCATTTTTATATTTTCTCCTTTCATCAATTAAATTCAATATTTCTTCTGTTACCCAAGGATTTATACTAGCCCTCGTCTTTTTGCCTACTTGATCCTATGCTGCCTTCACTACTTCATGCCAAAGCTACCCATTCTTCTTCTACTGTATTTATTACCCCTATTCCTGTCAATTGTTGCCTTATGCTCTCCCTGAAACTCTGTACAACCTCTGGTTCTTTCAGTTTATCCAGGTCCCATCTCCTTAAATTCCCACTTTTTTGCAGTTTCTTCAGTTTTAATCTACAGGTCATAACCAATAGATTGTGGTCAGAGTCCACATTTGCCCCTGGAAATGTCTTAGAATTTAAAACCTGGTTCCTAAATCTATGTCTTACCATTATATAATCTATCTGATACCTTTTAGTATCTCCAGGGTTCTTCCATGTATACAACCTTCTATGATGATTCATAAACCAAGTATTAGCTATGATTAAGTTGTGCTCTGTGCAAAATTCTACCAGGCGGCTTCCTCTTCCATTTCTTACCCCAATCCATTTTCACCTACTACGTTTCCTTCTTTCCCTTTTCCTACACTCGAATTCCAGTCACCCATGACTATTAAATTTTCGTCTCCCTTCACTATCTGAATAATTTCTTTTATTTCATCATACATTTCTTCAATTTCTTCGTCATCTGAAGAGCTAGTTGGCATATAAACTTGTACTACTGTAGTAGGTGTGGGCTTCGTATCTATCTTGGCCACAATAATACGTTCACTATGCTGTTTGTAGTAGCTTACCCGCATTCCTGTTTTCCTATTCATTATTAAACCTACTCCTGCATTACCCCTATTTGACTTTGTATTTATAACCCTGTATATGCCTGACCAAAAGTCTTGTTCCTCCTGCCACCGAACTTCACTAATTCCCACTATATCTAACCTGATAACGACATCCTCTTGAGTAGTCCCCGCCCGAAGATCCGAATGGGGGACTATTTTACCTCCGGAATATTTTACGCAAGAGGACGCCATCATCATTTAATCATACAGTAAAGCTGCATGCCCTCGGGAAAAATTACGGCCGTAGTTTCCCCTTGCTTTCAGTCGTTCGCAGTACCAGCACAGCAAGGCCGTTTTGGTTATTGTTACAAGGCCAGATCAGTCAATGATCCAGACTGTTGCCCTTGCAACTACTGAAAAGGCTGCTGCCCCTCTTCAGGAACCACACGTTTGTCTGGCCTCTGAACAGATACCCCTCCGTTGTGGTTGCACCTACGGTACGGCTATCTGTATCGCTGAGGCACGCAAGCCTCCCCACCAACGGCAAGGTCGATGGTTCATGGGTGGGGGGAGGGGGGGACAAGAAGAGAATAGAAGCTTTCGAAATGTGGTGCTACAGAAGAAAGTTAAAAGATTAGATGGGTAGATCAAATAACTAATGAGGAAGTATTGAATAGGATTGGGGAGAAGAGAAGTATGTGGCACAACTTGACCAGAAGAAGGGATCGGTTGGTAGGACATGTTCTGAGGCATCAAGGGATCACCAATTTAGTATTGGAGGGCAGCGTTTACTAGCCATGAAAATTTTTGGTTCCTCTATCGCAATAAGATCGCCAGGCTCCCTTCCTGTGCACGATTTCTTAATAGAAAGGAAATTTTAACGAAATTACAAGTGACTATGATGATATGAAAGTAAAGTGTTGCTAGCTATAATTCTTATGGTTCCAATCATCGTAATAATGCCTTACCCATTACTGTCCACATTTTTAAAACTACATTTCTATTCTTTTATACTTCTGTCTTTGTACAACCTGTTAATAGGGAACTATGTTAAGCCAAAAACACTACGTTTAACGTTATCTCTTATGTTAAAAATTTATCGGCTGCGAACAGAATTTCCACTTAAGTGTTTTAAGAGTGTAAATTCCGAAGACGTAGTGGTCTTACGTAACTCTGGGTCTTCAGTGCTCCAGACGTCGTACAAGTCAGACAACTTGCGGAAGAGGTTGCAACGTCAGTTTTTCGCGTCTCGATATTTTAAACGAGATATGTAACATCAATGAGTTGCAGCAAAGATGTTTTTCATTTGAAAACTTAAGGCCGGAAGGCAGGTAGAGAAAACGTTAGAAGTAACTCTTTGAATACGCTGACGATTATGAAATATTTATGTAAAGGGGCGTCACATAAAAGTATTGTATAAAAGCATGACAATCTGAAATCAATGTTAAAGTGATGATCACAGTTTTTCGGTAGTAATGGCATTGTTCATTTCAGATTTTTGCCTCTAGATGAAACACTCAACGGTCGACACTACCCAAGCGTTTTGAAAGAGCTAATGGAGAGAATTCGCAAATTTATCAATTCGCTAGCTGACTCACTGTCACTTAGCTCATCGGTAGGGCGCGAAGCTGTTGTCGTCAGTGAACGAAGTTATCCGTCAGCTGTTGCATATTCAACAATGGTTAAGTGAACGTAGTGCGTGAACGAGGTTTATCTAGAATTTTGTGTGTTGTGAGACGAAAAGCATAGAGGAGAGGGTGAGAAAATACAGGTATACGTAAGTTTTTGTACAACATAAACCAAAAATTGAAGTGAGAAAATCGAAAAATATGCTATCTGCAATGCAATATCACAAGTACAGGTAAGACAAAGTCAAACATTTCTATTAAAAACCCTAGTAATTGTACTGAAGGAGACAATATAGACCTAACTATTAATTATGCTGGCTTCAGATGCTTTGATGAAAAGGATAGTAGTCACTTGGTCAGTATTTTCGACGTCGGAAACACAGGAAAAAAGTTTAAAAAATTATTGACGATATCCCAAAGCAAAAGATTTTGTTGAATCCACGGCAACCTGACAAAAATTATAATTTCAAGAATGACGCAGATGGCATAAAGGGAAGTTTTCGAATGGAATGGGTGTCATATCAACAGTTGGCTTATTATAAAGCAATTAAAGGTCGCCTTGTAAGTTGTATGTGCTTTTTCGGTTACATGTAATGCATGACAGTCATCACGGCGCATTACTAATTCAAAAATTTAAACAAATTTACGTATCTGTAAAAGTTTTTATGAATCATGAATGGCATCAAGACACAGTTCAAAAGTCAAGTTATTTTAGTTCATGATGAGTCTTTCGGGCTGTATGGCTGAGGTGGAAGGAACTGTTTGATTCCTGACGTTTCGTCCAGAGCTCTGGATGTCTTCGGAGGTGCTCTGGGTGACGCCGAGTATTGCCGGCAAGAGTCAGCACCGCTAAGAGCACCTTTGTGGCTTTTGAGGAATCATCACGAATCAAAAAGTTGCTTCGACCTCGGCCATACAGCCAGAAGACTCATCATCTAGTGTGACGTCCGATCATGAAAGCCTTCACTGTATGATACTACGAAAAACAAAGCTAAGAGTGTAGAAACTAACACACTCGTCAGTGAGAATCTTGTGAAATAAACTAACAGCGGTAATTTGAAATCAAGTGTTACTTGCCTATTGTTTTGCGCTTTACATGACTTGGCATTAAGAGGGAAAAAATCAAATACTTTTTTTCATACGTTATTGCAGTTAAGAGCACTGTCAGCCGCTGGATCAAATAATATAGTACAGGCTCGGAAAGAATATTCTAACATCTTACTGAACTGTCCTAAACAGGAAGATAAACTGAAGAAAACTAGCCACCCAACAGCTGAAGATCTTGTAAACGATCAAACATAAGAAAAGATTTTTAAAAGTATAAAAAAAACACAAAACAGGTGGAACTTACGCAATACCAGTGGAATTCCTGAAATTTGAAAGTAATAAACTTCATGAGACATTGTTTTATGTTATTCTTAAAATTTTTAGAGATGGAAAAATACCGGATGAATGGAAGGAATCAGCCACTGTCTCTTCACACAAGAGAGAAGATACACAAAACTGCAGGAATTGTGGAAGGATTTCCCTATTTGTCGCATCTCACAATGTACTATCGCATATATCCTTCTATACTGAGGGCATAATAGAGGACTACAGAAATGCTTTTGAGAAAAAAATTTTGCATCAAGGCCATCAATGAAAAAGTACGGGAATAAGAATAGAAAATTGTTACTTAATCTAACGTAAATAACTTACGCTAAGGACAACACCCCCCCCCCCCATGAAACATGGACCTTGCCGTTGGTGGGGAGGCTTGCGTGCCTCAGCGATACAGATAGCCGTACCGTAGGTACAACCACAACGGAGGGGTATCTGTTCAGAGGCCAGACAAACGTGTGGTTCCTGAAGAGGGGCAGCAGCCTTTTCAGTAGTTGCAAGGGCAACAGTCTGGATCATTGACTGATCTGGCCTTGTAACAATAACCAAAACGGCCTTGCTGTGCTGGTACTGCGAACGGCTGAAAGCAAGGGGAAACTACGGCCGTAATTTTTCCCGAGGGCATGCAGCTTTACTGTATGATTAAATGATGATGGCGTCCTCTTGGGTAAAATATTCCGGAGGTAAAATAGTCCCCCATTCGGATCTCCGGGAGGGGACTACTCAAGAGGAGGTCGTTATCAGGAGAAAGAAAACTGGCGTTCTACGGATCGGAGCGTGGAATGTCAGATCCCTTAATCGGGCAGGTAGGTTAGAAAATTTAAAAAGGGAAATGGATAGGTTAAAGTTAGATATAGTGGGAATTAGTGAAGTTCGGTGGCAGGAGGAACAAGACTTTTGGTCAGGCATATACAGGGTTATAAATACAAAGTCAAATAGGGGTAATGCAGGAGTAGGTTTAATAATGAATAGGAAAACAGGAATGCGGGTAAGCTACTACAAACAGCATAGTGAACGTATTATTGTGGCCAAGATAGATACGAAGCCCACACCTACTACAGTAGTACAAGTTTATATGCCAACTAGCTCTGCAGATGACGAAGAAATTGAAGAAATGTATGATGAAATAAAAGAAATTATTCAGATAGTGAAGGGAGACGAAAATTTAATAGTCATGGGTGACTGGAATTCGAGTGTAGGAAAAGGGAGAGAAGGAAACGTAGTAGGTGAATATGGATTGGAGCTAAGAAATGAAAGAGGGAGCCGCCTGGTAGAATTTTGCACAGAGCACAACTTAATCATAGCTAACACTTGGTTTAAGAATCATGACAGAAGGCTGTATACATGGAAGAACCCTGGAGATACTAAAAGGTATCAGATAGATTATATAATGGTAAGACAGAGATTTAGGAACCAGGTTTTAAATTCTAAGACATTTCCAGGGGCAAATGTGGACTCTGACCTCAATCTATTGGTTATGACCTGTAGATTAAAACTGAAGAAACTGCAAAAAGGTGGGAATTTAAGGAGATGGGACCTGGATAAACTGAAAGAACCAGAAGTTGTACAGAGTTTCAGGGAGAGCATAAGGCAACAATTGACAGGAATGGGGGAAAGAAATACAGTAGAAGAAGAATGGGTAGCTTTGAGGGATGAATAGTGAAGGCAGCAGAGGATCAAGTAGGTAAAAAGACGAGGGCTAGTAGAAATCCTTGGGTAACAGAAGAAATATTGAATTTAATTGATGAAAGGAGAAAATATAAAAATGCAGTAAATGAAGCAGGCAAAAAGGAATACAAACGTCTCAAAAATGAGATCGACAGGAAGTGCAAAATGGCTAAGCAGGGATGGCTAGAGGACAAATGTGAGGATGTAGAGGCTTATCTCACTAGGGGTAAGATAGATACAGCCTACAGGAAAATTAAAGAGACCTTTGGAGATAAGAGAACCACTTGTATGAACATCAAGAGCTCAGATGGAAACCCAATTCTAAGCAAAGAAGGGAAAGCAGAAAGGTGGAAGGAGTATATAGAGGGTCTATACAAGGGCGATGAACTTGAGGACAATATTATGGAAATGGAAGAGGATGTAGATGAAGATCAAATGGGAGATACGATACTGCGTGAAGAGTTTGACAGAGCACTGAAAGACCTGAGTCGAAACAAGGCCCCCGGAGTAGACAACATTCCATTGGAACTACTGACTGCCTTTGGAGAGCCAGTCCTGACAAAACTCTACCACCTGGTGAGCAAGATGTATGAAACAGGCGTAATACCCTCAGACTTCAAGAAGAATATAACAATTCCAATCTCAAAGAAAGCAGGTGTTGACAGATGTGAAAATTACCGAACAATCAGTTTAATAAGCCACAGCTGCAAAATACTAACACGAATTCTTTACAGACGAATGGAAAAACTGGTAGAAGCCGACCTCGGGGAAGATCAGTTTGGATTCCGTAGAAATGTTGGAACACGTGAGGCAATACTGACCTTACGACTTGTCTTAGAAGAAAGAAAAAGGAAAGGCAAACCTACATTTCTAGCATTTGTAGACTTAGAGAAAGCTTTTGACAATGTTGACTGGAATACTCTCTTTCAAATTCTATAGGTGGCAGGGGTAAAATACAGGGAGCGAAAGGCTATTTACAAATTGTACAGAAACCAGATGGCAGTTATAAGAGTCGAGGGACATGAAAGGGAAGCAGTGGTTAACAAGGGAGTAAGACAGAGTTGTAGCCTCTCCCCGATGTTATTCAATCTGTATATTGAGCAAGCAATAAAGGAAACAAAAGAAATATTCGGAGTAGGTATTAAAATCCATGGAGAAGAAATAAAAACGTTGAGGTTCGCCGATGACATTGTAATTCTGTCAGAGACAGCAAAGGACTTGGAAGGGCAGTTGAATGGAATGGATGGTGTCTTGAAGGGAGGATATAAGATGAACATCAACAAAAGCAAAACGAGGATAATGGAATGTAGTCGAATTAAGTCGGGTGATGTTGAGGGTATTAGATTAGGAAATGAGACACTTAAAGTAGTAAAGGAGTTTTGCTATTTGGGGAGCAAAATAACTGATGATGGTCGAAATAGAGAGGATATAAAATGTAGACTGGCAATGGCAAGGAAAGCGTTTCTGAAGAAGAGAAATTTGTTAACATCGAGTATAGATTTAAGTGTCAGGAAGTCATTTCTGAAAGTATTTGTATGGAGTGTAGCCATGTATGGAAGTGAAACATGGACGGTAAATAGTTTGGACAAGAAGAGAATAGAAGCTTTCGAAATGTGGTGCTACAGAAGAATGCTGAAGATTAGATGGGTAGATCACATAACTAATGAGGAAGTATTGAATAGGATTGGGGAGAAGAGAAGTTTGTGGCACAACTTGACCAGAAGAAGGGATCGGTTGGTAGGACATGTTCTGAGGCATCAAGGGATCACCAATTTAGTATTGGAGGGCAGAGTGGAGGGTACAAATCGTAGGGGGAGACCAAGAGATGAATACACTAAGCAGATTCAGAAGGATGTAGGTTGCAGTAGGTACTGGGAGATGAAGAAGCTTGCACAGGATAGAGTAGCATGGAGAGCTGCATCAAACCAGTCTCAGGACTGAAGACCATAACAACAACAACAACAACAACAACAACAACAAGGACAACACCCACACCCATGCCACAGGGAGGATTCGAACCTCCGACCATGATGGGGGGGGGGGGGGGGGGGGAGGCTCACGAAACGTAGCAATGCGCCCCAGACCTATCGGCTACCCCGCAGTAAAACTAGAATATCCATTACCTGCCCATTGAATTTCAAAACACTACGATAGAGTGCACAGCGAAACAGCACAGGACATCTTGGCAGAAGAAGGAGTTCCTAAATCATCCTGGTCAAACTGTGTATGGAGAAAGCGGTAAGCAGGCTGACACACTACGGATCGTTATTGGAGTGCTTTTAGAACAAAACTGAACAGAAGCCAAGTGAGGCGCTATCCCCACTTAGCTTCAACCTAGTCACGGAGAAAGTAGAAAGAGAAACCAAACAAACAACAAATGGAAGCCTCACAGATAACGAACCGAATGAACTCGCCTATGTAGATGACATAGTTTTAGTAAGAAATAACAATGGTGAAACTGAAACGTTGTTCGAGAAACTAAATGAAATCATCATGAAAATAGGTTTGAAAAATTACTTAAGAAAAGAAAGAATACATGATTATACAAAGGGAAAACATGATTACAGAATAATGTAATGACTTCCATATAGAATACTAGACTCTCAAGAATACTCCCAACATCAAATACCTTGGCGTAAATACAGGGAGAAGATTCCGCACCTGGCGGTCGGCGTACGATTCCTCGTCCCAGTTCAAGACAAAAGTGTATGTAGCAAAACCCAGTCCCGTCAATAGGTTTAATAGAAATTCGATTTTTTTAAAGAAACGAGCCTCTGGCAACTTTGTAACTGCATGAAGTGTGGCCAAGAACAGGCAGCATGGACTCTGCACTGTGCTGGAGGTGTCTCATTAGCTCAGCGAGAGAACACAAAACCGTGTGGAACGGATATGCAGACTCGTCGATGTTCCAATCGCGTCAAACATATTTTTTCGGTTACAGCTTCAAACTGTATCCAATTTGCACCTCCACAATGTGGTATCTAGGGCATTTCTTTCTTTTACTGTTGCATTCGTTTAAACATAACAGCGTTTATCCATAAGTTTAGTAAACACAACAGATACACATAACGGAGACTTTAGTCGTCAATAAAATATTCTCCTTCACTATTTACAACAGTCTGTTAACGCTGGGGTAACTTTTCGATTCTGCGACTGTAGAAATTACGTGGCTTTGAGGCGAAGAACTCGTTGAGCCATGTTCGAAGCGTATTTTCATCTGGAATGTAAGTTCCTTGAAGGCTGTTCAATAGGGAGCGGAAAAGTGAAAATCTGAGGGTCAAGATCAGGTGAATATGATGGGAGCGGAATGCTTTCCGATCTCAACTCTTGTAGCGTTTTTTGTCAGTCTAACAGAAAGTGGACGGGCGTTATCGTGAAGTAGTAGGATCTCTTCACGCAGTCTTCCTGGTCGTTCTTCTTGGATTGCGGTCTGCAAGATGTTTTAGTCGTTGATAACAAATGTCAGCAGTGATTGTGATATTTCGGGGAAGCAATCGTAGTATATCACACTGACGGTGTTCCACTTAATACACAACATTATCTTTCGCGGATGTGCGCAGCTCTTTGTACGGGGAGTTGCTTCTTTGTTTGGGCTCAACCATTGCTTTCTTTCCATTACGTTAGCATAAAGACACCATTTCTCGTAACTAGTAACGACAGGAATTGTCGGTGTTGTTCACGCGCCAGTTGATGACGAGCAAGCAGACATGCACATGTGGCCATCCACTGATTTTTGTGATTTTGGCTTACAGCATGTGGCACCAACATACCCGATTTATGAACCTTCCCTATTGCATCCTAATTTCCCACGCTGATTCAATGATCACAGTTTCTCACATCTGTCGGTTCTCGAGTACACTGACCTGGATCATTGTGAATTAATGCGTTTAAACGATCTTTACCAAACTCCGAAGATTTTCCTGAACGCAGAGCGTCACTAATATAAAAACGATCCTCCTTAAAACAAAAACAATTTTCTTGTAGTGCTCTTCCAGTAGCATTGTCCTCATACACGGCGCAAATGTTTCTGGTTGCCTCTGCTGCTGTCACCGTTGTATTGAACCCAAACAGAAGAATATATCGGAACGTTCAGATTTCTCCACTTAGCACTCCATTTTCAAACTGCCACAGCTCCACTCACTTCTCCAGATGGCAACATGACAATACGTAAACTCAAATAGCAACAGTCAACTAGAATTTTAAAAAGGGCTATCGATAAATAAACCCATAGCAACCGGAATACCGACATACCAAACAAAAATGCTGCGAACTTATGCACCAATTAATGGTTGATTTGATAAGGAAATGGATGTCCTAATTAAGGAAGGATTTCCTATTGTGCAAAATTTTATGCGTAAGACGTTACTATTTACTGATGATCATATTACTGTAAGTAAAACTGAAGACGAGCTGTAAAGAGCAGTATACGTGTTACAGAAGTTATGAGAGATCTATAATTTTAAGATTTCTATAACTAAAACAAAAACAATCGCTTTCAAAGGTACATATACTGTGGCAACCAAAACTGTAATCAGTGACACTATACTAGAACAAGTCCCGGATTTTAGTTACTTAGTAAAATACGTCAGCTAAAAATACGAAAAGGATTTTAAAACAAATTACCCTTTTCGAGTAAGCATGCGGTACAATAAACAAAAGTTAAAAATCTGAAACCGTAAATCAGAAACGAATGACGTTCGACAAAGTGATGATTATGTCCGCTTTTTTCTATGTATCTGAGACATGGACGTTCACAGAAGCTGGTAAAAACAAGATACAGGTTGCCGAAATGAGATTCTTGGGAACAGAAACACGCTGTGCCCTTTCAGATAAAACTGCAAATAAAACAAAAAGGAAAGATTTAGGAATAAATTCTCTGGAAGGAAAAATTGTGGACTATAGAAATGATTGGAGACAGCATGTTGATATAATGCCGAAGAAGGGGATCCAAAGATGAGTATTGTACTGTAGGTCTAAGGGAAGAAGACAAGGAAAACGATGTTCAGACATGTTTCGAAGTAGGAACAGGCAAAATAGTCTAATACAAGGAGTGCAGACTAAGAACAAGAAAACAGTGTACCTTGTCGACGCTATATAATAAAAAACCTCTCACAAACCAGTTTTGGCTATTTTTCTTGAAATGACTTTCATATACGTCTCACTATCTTCTGCGCAAGGCCATCCCTGCAATTTTCATATCCCTTTCACGTAAGGCCGTGTTGTTACCCGGAAATATAATTTTATTCCAGGTCACTAATACGTGATTTGGGTGCAGAGCTGTTCATATGAAACTTTCGAGGTACGCAATGTTTCATTTGGATAATAGCCTAGTTATACCTAGCAGTGACCACGGGACAAAGAAGGTGTTGTAACTCAGTCTGGCATTAATTGCGTATTTACATTTCGAAGCACGTAAAGTTGGCAGTCCTTGAGGTTGCGTACGACCGTAGCTTGAAATAAGATATCTAGACGTTTAATGTCTTTAATGAGCAGGTATAAGGAAACGGGTCTGGCTAACAACTTCTAGACTTACTTGCATTCAAACAGTTTAGCACTCAATAGGCTACAGTTCATTATTAATGAAATACTGACTACCTTGTGTAATATTTCTCTTCCAGACATGAACAAACCAATTAGACATCAGTTGCACAGGAAGTGTACGTAATTTGAAAACTGCAGCAAAGTATTACTCTCGCAGGTGACCATCGGTAGATTCAAACCAATGATTATTAGAAGCAATCCAAGTTGTTATACTGAAACGAAAAGAATTTATGAACGTGAATCTTGCTCTTTATGAAGCAGTTGTAAAAATAGTGTCGGGTTGCAACCATGTAAATGTAACACAGTAGTAAAATGGTTAATAAGAACGAGACGGAGCAGAAAGCATACAGATATAATAAGTGGGCATTAAATTTCTGTCTATCTACCGTAAAGAACGGTATTAATTATTCCGACGAATGAAAGGAATGTTGGAATGACTATTTTAATAACTTCAAATGTGTGTGAAATCTTACTAGACTTAACTGCTAAGGTCATCAGTCCCTAAGCTTACACACTACTTAACCTAAATTATCCTAAGGACAAACACACACACCCATGCCCGAGGGAGGACTCTAACCTCCGCCGGGACCAGCCGCATAGTCCATTACTGCAGCGCCCTCAGACCGCTCGGCTAATCCCGCGCGGCAATAATTTCATACCTTATTTCTCTCCCTTTCTACCATATACAAGGTGAGATATGAACAACATACTTCCCGTTAACAAGAGCTGAAGCCGTTGACTGCAATACAGACTGTCACCTATTAGCAAAAAATACTTTCTATGTAAAGCTACAAAGTAGTTTAATCCAGCTGTAACTGTCGACGTCGAAGTAATTAGTGACAGAGTGCTTGTTCAGATGGAGAAGGACGTAGGAAAGCCAACGAAAGCCAAAACCAGGACAACAGTTTGTTCTGCTTGAAACAGCCGATATTTTTTTGTTTATTGGACATAAAGAGACCACAGTTTCTCTTCTTCGCACAGATGCCTTGGATAATCTACATCTACGTGATTACTCTGCTGTTCACAATAAAGTGACTGGCAGAGGTTTCAATGAGCCGCCTTCAAGCTGTCTTGTCTCTCTATCGCTCCACTCTCAACCAGCGCTCGGGGAGAACGAGCACTTAAATTTTTCTGATCGATTTCTCTTATTTTATCGTGATGATCATTTCTCCCTATGTAGGAGGATGCCAACAGAATGTTTTCCAATCGGAGGAGAAAACTGATGATAGAAATTTCATGAGAAGATCCCGTCGCAATGGAAAACGTTTTTAATGATTGCCACTGCAATTCACGTATCATGTCTGTGACACCATCTCCCCTATTTCGCGATTACACAAAACGAGCTGTCCTTCTTTGAAGTTTTTCTACGTCATCCATCAGTCCCACCTGAAGCGGATCCCACACCGCACAGCAATGCTCCAGAACAGGTCGGACAAGCGTGGTGTAAGCAGTCTCTTTAGTAGACCTGTTGCACCTTCTACGTGTTCTGCCAGTGAATGGTAGTCTGTGGTTTGCTCTACCCACAACATTATCTATGTGATCGTTCCAATTTAGGTTATTTGCAATTGTAATCCGTAAGTATTTAGTTGAATTTACAGCTTTCAGATTTGTGTGACTTATCGCGTAGTCGAAACTTAGCGGATTTCTTTTAGTGCTCATGCGGATAACTTCACACTTTTCTTTATTCAGGGTCAATTGCTACTTTTCGCACCATACAGATATGTTATCTAAATCATTACTACGAACTGTGACCTTTCTGACAGAAAATCAATAATCCAATCGCACTACTGAGGCGATATTCCATAGGCACGCAGATTGATTAGAAGACGCTTGTGAGGAACGGTGTCGAAGGCCTCCTGGTAAGCTAAAAATATGGAATCAATTCGACATCCCCTGTCCATAACACTCATTACTTCATGAATATAAAGAGCTAGTTGTGTTTCACAAGAACGATATTTTCTGAATCCGTGCTGACTATTTTCCAGCCCTTAGGTACGGATCTTTCTATGAGCGAGCGGTTGTATTATATATAACTGCTAAATATGGAGCTATATATCAGCATACTCTGAAAGGAACCTGACTGGTATATACTCTGGACCGGAGGCCTTGCTTTTATTGAGTGATTTAAGCTGCTTTGCTACATCGAGGATATCTACTTCTAAGTTTTTTTATCTTGGCAATTGTTCTTGATTGGAATTCAGGAATAATTACTTCGTCATCTTTGGAGGAGTTTCGGAAAGCCACGTTTAATAACTCTGCTTTAGTGACACTGTCATCACTGAGTTCACCGTTGTTATCGCGCAGTGAATGTATTGGTTGTGTCTTACCATTGGTGTGCTGTATGTGTGATCAGAATTTCTATGGGTTTTCTGCTAGATTCCGAGACAGAGTTTCGTTGTGGAAATTATTAAAAACATCTCGCATTGAAGTACTTGCTATATTTCGAACTTTTGCAAAAGTTCGCCAAACTTGGGGATTTTGCATTCTTTTAAATTTGGCATGTTTTTCTCGTTGCTTCTGCAACAGCGATTTTTCCGTTTTTTGTACCATGGGGGATCAGCACCATCACTTATTAATTTATTTGGTATATATATCAATTGCCGTCGATACTATCTCTCTGAAATCATTCTACATCTTTTCTATCCTTACATGATCAGATAGACTGTCTCTTAAAAAGGCGTTAAGAGCATTTTTATCAGCTTTTTTAAATAGATATACTTTGCGTTTCTTTTTTATGTTTGTGGATGTTACGTTATTCATCCTAGCAGCAACTGCCTTGTGGTCGCTAATCCCTGTATCCGTCATGATATTCCCTATTTGACCAGGATTATTTATTGCGAAGAGGTCAAGTATGCTTTCGCAACCATTTACACTTCTAGTGGGCTCATGAACGAATTATTCAAAATAATTTTCTGAGAAAGCATTCAGTACAATTTCGGATGACGTTTTATGCCTGCCGCCGGCTTTAAACATATAATTTTTCCAGCATACCGAGGGTAGATTGAAGTCACCACCGACTATAAATGAATGTGCGGGTTACCTACTTGAAATGAGGCTCAAATTTTCTTCGAGCTGTTCAGCAATTATAGATTCCGAGTCGGGGGTCTGTAAAAAGATCCAATTAATAATTTAGTCCGATTGTCAGGTATAACCTCTACCCATACTATTTCGCAGGAAATATCTACTTCAATTTCACTACAAGGTGAACTACTTTTGACAGCAATAAATACTCCACCACCAACTGTATATAATCTACCCTTTCTGAACACTGTTAGGTCGACTGAAATATTTCAGCTGAACTTATTTCCAGCTTTAGCCAGCATTCTGTACCTATAAATATTTGAGCTTCAGTGCTTTCTATTAGGGCTTGGAGCTCGGTTCTTTTCCAACACAGCTACGACAATTTACAACTACCAACAATACCGATTGTTTCTACAACCATCTTACTGTGTTATACCTGCCACCTTTTAAACAGAAGCCCTTTCTGTGATTTCATGAGACCCTCTGACCTAAAAAACGGCCGTTCCTTCCACACAGACCCCGCTATCCGTGTAGCCGCTTCTTGTGTGTAGTGGACTCCAGATCAATTAAGCGGAACCCGGAAACCCCCCACCCGATGGCGCAAGTCAAGGAATCTGCAGCATACACGGCCACAGAACCGCCTGAGTCTCTGATTCAAACCCTCCACTCTGCTCTGCAGCAAAGGGCCACAGCCGGTTGTGTCAACTATGCTGCAGATGGTGAGCTCCGCCTTAATCTCGGAAGCAAAGCTGGCAGTCTACCAGTTCCGCTAGCCGCCCGAAACCAGACAGAATCTCCTTCGATCCAAAGCGACACACGTCACTGGTACCGACATGAGCTACCACCTGCAGTTGACTGCACCCTTTACTCTTCATGGCATCCGGAAGCACCCTTCTCACATCCGGAATGACTCCCCCCTCCCGGTATGCACACGGAGTGCATACTGGCTTCCTTCCTCAGCAATGAACCGATCGGGGGACATGTGGGACGTTCTCGACGTCCCTCGCATCCCCGCGTCCGACCCCCCACAGTGATCCGTGTTTAGGTAGGAGACTGCACCCACCTTAACTCTAGTACTAACAGGTACCTGAAATTAGATCGCAACAAATGTTTATAGTATGTCTAGGACAATTTTTTCTAGTTTACTAAGCTTCAATTATTTTTGTTAAATCCGTATAAGGCAAGTTTAGGTGGGAGATTAGCATCCGCTGATCGGCTGTTTTAAGCGCATACCTGCAGCCAACACAGAAAGGCATTTCGACTTGTTGGCTACACCACTTAGTTTGCGTGTTCTTGAAAGGTATAGAAACTCCAGATGAAGTCCGAGAACGCAAAGTTTGGCTGTGATATATATCTAGAATTTTCGTATGAACTCCTTTTCGTGAGTACTGAGTCGAATGCAACAGCACCTGAATGCATAAAATAATAGATACACTGACGGAAAAGAATCCAGTACCAAAAAATTGTTATGTAGAGTAATGAAATTTCGGGAACACATTCGTCTAGGTAACAAATTTAAGTGATTAACATTACAAGATCACATGTTAATGTACGTGCGAGATAAGCCATTGCAAATGTGAAGTTCTGCTACATTAATAAACGTGCATCCATTGTGTTGCGCAGGTGCCGGATGTCAATTTTTGGGAAGGAGGTTCATACCTGTTGCACTTGTTCGGTCAATATAGGGACGGATAACGCTGATTGTGATTGACGCTGAAGACATCCCATATGTGCCTGAATGGAAACGGATCTGGTGATCGAGAAGGCCAAGGCAACAAGTGGAGACTCTGTAGAGTAACACCCTGAAAAGTGTATTGGGTTACAACAGCAGTTTTGTGGGCTAGCGCTATCGTGTTGGAAAACATCCCCTGGAATGCTGCTCATTGACATCAGCACAACAGGTCGAATCAGCAGACTGACATACAAATTTGCAGTCAGGGTGCGTCCGATGTCCACTAGAGTGCTCCTTTACTTCAGTTTCCCCTTTGCTATCTTCATCTTGAATACTTTCGAAAAATTTAAACAAGAATGCCCAATAAAGAATATAATGAAGCGAAAGGATAGAATGGTTGTGCACGTAGTTCGATCAGAGTCGTTGCTGACTACTGTAGTTGACGGGACAGTGAAAAGAAAGAATCATATGGATAGGAATATGTCACGACAATCAGCTACATCAGGGATTGCCGCTTTTGGTCAGATCTCCTTCAATACTACAGGGTGAGCTATTAAAATCTTTCACAACTTTTATTAATACTTGACTAGTTTTCATGAAACAAATAACATTTCGTTCCTTGCAATGGTAGAATTGTTAAGCATTGCTAAAATTCCGCAGAGTCCCTGCCATTATCATCTCTTCATTGGTCTTCATAAGGACCCTTTACTTCTTTGATTATACTGTTTCATTGTTTTGGTGATTCTTGCATCTCGCATACGGTTTATGTACTCTCTCCAACCTCTCTTTTCAGTTAAAATTTCGTCAGTTCTCTTTTTATCCATTAAATTATGTCCAGCACTGTACAGGGTGTAAATTTTAAGTTGACAAACCAGAATAACTCGAAAAATAAGCTTCACACGAAAAAATGTGTAGAATCAAAAGTTGATTATTTGCGAGGGGGAACATCATCTGCTGGTGCTAAAATTAGCCCGACACTCCAGCTCCTTGAGGGTGGGGCGGGAGGCAACTTTACAATTTCAAATGGGAACCCCCATTTTTTATTTCAGAATCAGATTCTACATTAAAAAACTACGTACATTTTGCCTTAGAAATTTGTTTTGATTCTTGGTAGTTGGCGCTCTAATTCAAGAAAATCCATGTTCCCATTTTTGCGTGGTAAATGGTTACGGATAAATAAAAAATATTTAAGTGGTAAATTTTAATTCGCTAAAATTGAAACTCTCCCCATCGGGTGGGGTTTAAGAGACCACGAAAACATTTGTAAAATTCTAATTCCTCTCTCTCAAACCTCACCCTATGGGGAGAGAGGAAGAGTTTTAGTTTTAGAGAATTAAAACTTCTTTTCTTGAATTACAGCGTCAACTACCAAGAATCAAAACAAATGTTTAAGAGAAAATGTACGTAGTTTTTTATGTATAATCTGATTCTGCAATAAAAAATGGGGGTTCCCATATGAAATTTTGAAGTTGCCTCCCGCTACACCCTGAGGGGGCTGGGAAGGCGGGCAAATTTTAGCACCATCAGATGTCCCCCTCGAAAAAAATCACCTTTGGATTCTACACATTTTTTCGCGTGAAGATTTTTTTTCGAGTTATTCTGGTTTGTAAACTTAAAATTTACACCCTGTATATCTAGGAAGGAAGTTCATTGCATATGTTTTTATTCCCTCTTCATCTCTCTCTTAAGGATCCAGTTTTCACATCCAAGTGCAGTGCAAGTCTAGCCGCAACCTTATAGAACCTTGGTAAACTATGACTGTGGATTTTCTTTCCCAGCGTTCTGCGTGTAACTGACCGCATGTCGTGATCCGACCGACACGGTAGCTCAGCATGTGTGGTCAGGACAGTGGCCACACTCTGTTATAAAAAAATTTATGAAGTTCTTATCAATGGAATTTTAAAGATGTCATGTGACTTCCACATAGAAGCACTGGCTAAAAAATAATGAAGAAATATACGGAAAGAATAAAAAATGGTGGTTACCGTTGCTGCCTGTAGATTGTGCGGCCCCAACTTTGCCTCCAGGTCATGGAAGTGAGAGCTCGCCGGTTGGGTGTGTTATCATCATCACTTTGTCTCATCTTCATCGATGCGTAAGTAGCCGAATTGGCGTCAAATAGAAAGCCTATCACCGTGCGCTCGAACAACCCCAGACAGTAACATCGTTTTATTTTGCGTGTACTTCCACAGCAATATTTAGATATGTTTGACTTATTTTGTATTTCATTATTTGACTCGTATGTAATATTACACCTAAACATTTAATTATATTGCCTTGCTCTATTATTTGCTTGTCAGTTTCGATCTTAAATCGCATGAGCTGATGTCTAAAAACGTAATTGACCTTGACTTCGTAATGCAGATGTTCAGACTGTGTCGTCTGGAAATTTTACTTAAATTAAAAACACCCTCTTGTAGTTCATTTTCATTTTGACTAACAGTAACTTAGTCACTAGCAAAAAGCAGCTTACTTACATCGACATTATTCATTTTAAAATGTTTTGTTATCTGTGACCAAATTTGGTTACATCACCTATCTACGTATTAAAAAGGGTGGTTGAAGGGAGTTACCTTTGTCTAAGGCCTCGCTTTACTTTCGCATATTATGTCTGCTATCCACTACTTTTACTTGTATTTTGTTATAAGATAAGGTGGGATCCATCTGTTTCTTAAACTTCCAACAGTTTATTTCGATTCACTTCATCAAACGCCTTTTTCATAGTTAGTGAAGGTAGGAAAAGTTGGTAAACGGAATTCACGGTGTTTTTCTATTAATATTGTGATAGTGAAAAAGTCTGAGCATGTTCTTTTTCTGAGAAAATGTTGTTGGGCATCTGATAAAATAGTTGCAACGATTGCTGATCTTGTTAAAATTCTAGCATACAATTTTTTTGTAAGATTAATGCCTCTGTAGTTCAGACGTTCCTGTCTACTTTCTTCTTACAAATTGGGCATATTTGTGGTACGGTATATTCCATTCTTCAAGCATGTCACCATTTTGTCAGAACATATCCATAGACTAAAGTATTCTTATTTTTGCAATATCTAACGCATATTTTTTACCAACTCTACATTGATTTTACTTCCTGTACTTGCCTGACGTTTTTGCGTCCTGCAGTTCCTTCTACGTTATTAAGTCTACATTCCTTCTTCCTGTGTATTTTCCCCACTCATCCAGGGATTTTTATGGTATTGTAACCAACGAGTTTCACATATTGTGGTTATTTCTAGGTTGAACTTATCTGTTTTGTTTGAATGTTTCATTTTTTATACACTGTCTCTTTTCTCTTACATCATGTTCAATATTTCTAATACATTTTTCCTAACCATGGTTTTTAACTTTCCTGATTTTCCTTTTTGCTAAAGCTCAGACCTTGATCAACCAGGAAATTTAATATTAGTGAATATATAAGCCAGATATTTGGTAAGTTAGGATGCAGCAGTTATGTTGAAATGAAGAGGATAATTGCAAAGTCACATGTTTGGAGACCTTCATCAATGCACCCTTAGGGCTTATGATGGAAATAACTACGGGAATCATCATATCTTCGAGAGGAATGCACATAAAACCGATAAAACTACTAATTATCTTGTTGTTCGTCGCGAAACCCAGGCTTGCATCTGATTCTCTAATGAAAGCGGGAAACGTAATGAATTCAGAACAAAGAATGTACACCCTTATTTTGGGTTCCAGATGAGCAAGCAAGAATGCACAAGATGTGTATCGAAACTGCTCATGAAACTGCCAGCTTGGCAATAAGGACAGTTCCGTTGTGAAGTGGTTAATCGCCCTGCCATCGTGACAATGTGTCCTTGTTTTACGTACTCTTGACAAGCACATTTAACAGAAGAAAATTTTAAGTACTAAGATATGGTTCAGTACATTGATATCAGACATTTCCTTAAGCCTTAAAAAGTTTAAACCGAGAAGTGTGAGACACATTTAACTAAAGAGGCAGATATACAAAGTGAAAAAACTGGTTTTCATTCTGTAGCTATCAGAACTTATTTTTACCGAACTAGTATTTATCAAGGGCAGCTCTCGGGTCCATTTACGGACGTTCTGGGCGGCATATCTCGCATCGGTCCCCCGGCTCGCCCTCTTGGGGATACCGGTTCTTTAACTGCCGACGCCACTAATTGGCCGGCATTCGCGCCTCTAATTAGCCACTGCGTTGAGCGGACACCATACGGCCGCTGCCGGCGTCCAAGTGACCACCCGGCCAACACATCCTCCGGTGAGGTCGCAGCATCATCGTTGCAGGAATAACGTTCTGCATCTACGTCTACATCTACATCTACGTGGATGCCATCCCAATCACACTTAAGTGCCTGGCAGAGGATTCATCGAACCACCTTCACAATAATTCTCTTTTATTCCAATCTTGACAGCGCGCAAAAAACGAACACCTATATCTTCCCGTAGAAGTTCTGATTTCCCTTATTTTACTACGATGATCGTTTCTCCCTATGTAGGTCGGCGTCAATAAAGTATTTTCGCATCCGGAGGAGAAAGTTGGAGATTTAAATTTCGTGAGAAGATACCGCCGCAACGAAAAATGCCTTTGTTTTAATTACGTCCACCACAAATCCTGTATTATGTCCGTGACACTCTCCCCCTATTTCGCGATAATACAAAACGTGTGGACTGTGGTTCAAGGCACCCTCTTGCCCTTGGAGTGGGAATCTACCCATAAAACGCGGAAGAATCACCAATGATTAGGATGCAGAAGACAAATGAAACCCCTGAATTAAAGACACATAATGTTTATTCACAGAACAAGCGGCCTGTATCTGAAGTAGTGTGACGATGAACTCTCCATTGGTAAAAGATTCCGGACTAGTCCGCCTTCGGATCTCCGGGAGGGGACTCAAGGGGAAAGTGAGAAAAGGACGAAAAACCAACGAAAGGGTAATGTTCTACGAATCGAGGCGTAGTGTGTCAGATGTTTGGCTATGGTAGTGGAGCTAGAGAATCTGAAAAGGGAAATGATAAATTTGAATCTAGATATAGTGTGTCTAGATATAGTGGGTGGACTGAGAATAAAACGAAGAAAAAGTAAAGTAATAGGAAGCAACAGAAGTGAGAATAAAAAGAACCTTAGCAACAAAACCGATGTTAAACAAAGTTTAGAAATTCTGCTACGTAGGCAGCAAAATAACCATCTACGGGCGGAGCAAGAATGACATAAAAACACAGTAGCACTGGCAAAAAGGACATTCCTCGCCAAGAGAAGTATACTGGTATCAAATATACGCCTTAATTTGGGCAAGGAATTTCTGAGAATGTACGTTTGGAGCACGCGTAGTATGGTAGTGAAACATGGAAAGTGGAAAAACCGGAACAAAAGGCAGTGGAAGCATTTGAGATGTGGTACTACAGACGAACGTAGGAAATTAGGTGGACTGATGAGGTAAGGAATCTGGAGGTTCTCCGAAGAATCGGAGAGGAAAGGAATATATATGGAAAACACTGACAACAAGAAGGGATAAGCTGATAGAACATCTGTTGAGGTGGGGGGTGGTGGGCTTGCGTGGTACTAGAGGGAGCTGTAGAGGTTAAAAATTACAGAGAAAGAGAGAGATTGAAATACATCCAGTAAATAATTAAGGACGTAGATTAGAATTGCGTCCCTGAGATGAAAACGTCGTAACAAGAGAGAAATTCGTGGTGGGACGTATCAAATCAGTCTGAAGACTCCGAAAAAACTAGAAGAAACGAGGAATATGATGTTCCTTTTATAATTCTACATGACTGTGAACCCCAGTCGTGGGAAAGAACCACACCAATGTGTGTTCACTAGAATGTTCCTAGAACCTCCGTAGCGTGATTCTGTTCGTTTGACATGGATAGTTTGGGATCTAGCTACAATTTATTTGTAAATGGCATTAATTCGACCTACCAGTAATAACGTAGATTCCTAATTCCACAACTCCCGTGAATATGCTTATCTTGTAGTAGTTTTCGGGTAGGAATGCAAGTCCACAGATTCTTATGTTGACTAGGTTCTTTCTAACGCTATAAGTAATAAGTAAAAATTTCCAATAACGTTTATTTACTACTATTTCGTATATAACGATGCACTGGAATATATCGCTGCCTGAGTGAGCCATTGTTGCACAGCTACAGCTCTGAAAGCATCTGATAGTGACACTCATCCATCTCGTTTCAACACTGTCACCACAACAGCCCAACTGCCCACTTCGGTTGAGGCTTGTGTCCCTTGACGTCATTTACATGTCGTCAGACAAGCATGACATCATAATTAAAATGTGTCTCAGTACTCTAATTAAATATTACATTATTTTAAGCATTGTTGATGGCTAACTGTGCAGCAAATCCTGTTGAAAACATGCTAATTGAAGCGAGTAGAAACGAGACGGAAAGGGCTAAAACGTCCAGAAACAAAAATGATTAGAAAAATCTCAACGTAAGTATCAGACGGAATCGTATCTACAAACTATGTAATCAATACTAGTAACAACAACTAATTCTCTTTAATATCTTAGTTTTGTAAAGACTGCAGCTACCTTACAACACATTGTATCAATTTATAGTGTGCCTGTTGTGGGTTGGCAGGAGAGCCAACACCGGTTTACTAGAGGAAGCCGAAAGGCACGCGTTTTAGCTCACGCAGGCTGGCGTGAGGTCTGGAACAGGACAAGGAAATTAGACTTTAGAAAAAACGGACGTAGCTGGTGGAATACTTAACTTTAATCCATAAATGGTGAACATCGCTCTTGACGGTACATTATTCATAATCTCAATAGTAACTGGTAATGGCGCCTTGCTAGGTCGTAGCAAATGACGTAGCTGAAGGCTATGCTAACTATCGTCTCGGCAAATGAGAGCGTATTTTGTCAGTGAACCATCGCTAGCAAAGTCGGTTGTACAACTGGGGCGAGTGCTAGGAAGTCTCTCTAGACCTGCCGTGTGGCGGCGCTCGGTCTGCAATCACTGATAGTGGCGACACGCGGGTCCGACGTATACTAACGGACCGCGGCCGATTTAAAGGCTACCACCTAGCAAGTGTGGTGTCTGGCGGTGACACCACAGTAACTATGTATGCTTAAAAGGACCAGGGGGTAACGTGATTTCAAAAAAAATATGTGAAGTGATCAAGCACCTGAAACGAGCCCCGCAGGCTCGAAATGTTCGCCTGTGGAAATAAAGATCGCTATTGGTGCCTGAAGGCGATTTCTTTTCTTTCTTAAAACGAATAATCGGAATATTGATGTATTTCTAAAATATTATTGTAAGTGAACGTTGGACTATTTAGGATTGAGCAAGGAAGATTCATATTCGTATGTATATGTATGCGATGATTTCTTCTACCGGAGTACTGTGTGTTTAGTGATGTTTCACATGTTATGAAGTTCTTCGCGGAAAGTAAATCTTAAACTTGATTTATACAAGTTTGCTGATGGGAATCTTCAACCGGCAAATAATTGTTAAAATTCATGATGAAACCTTAAGCTGTCATTTAGTTCGCACAATCTGCTACTAGTTTCGGTCAATGACCACTATCAAGTTTAGCTGGTATAACTTTCCTGTCGTTTATGATAGATAAGTTTGATAATGATCACTGACCGAAACTAGTAGCGAATTGTGCAGAATAAATGACAGCTGAAGGTTTCACCATATTTTAACAATTAGACTTGATTATGTGATTGCACAATTACTCGACACCGCGCGGAAGAACATCTTGGTGACAAATCCATCTGGTTGAGATGCCTAACTTCTTCACCTCAAATAAAATTTTACTTGTTAAATACATTTGTAATGTCGAAAGGTATTTCTGCTCCGTCGTTACAGCTACGAGAAAATGCGTGTTTTTCTCACCAAGCGCGTTTCGCTTTATTGAAGTAAATCATCATCAGTCATTTGTAATTAAAGATATTTACAATTTGATTTGTTTTTTATATAGAAAATAGTTCGTTAACAATTTGTTGGTTTTTACTTACGGTAATTTTTGCTTGATTTTCGCCTTCATCAGGAAGTGTCGTCAGTTAGCACGTCTTAATTTTTTTTCTTCGTTAAACATCGATGGTCTAATTTTTGCTGTTTTGCATACTTATGCTTTTTTACGTTTTACTCGGCAGACTTTTTCGTACATCATTGTTCATCGTTTTTTTTGCATATTTCTAAGCGTGTATTGGGTTTTGTAGTGTTGCCAACATTGCGACTAGTTTGTCTTTGACCTAAACTTTCCTTTCTCTATAGTTAATTATAGCCTGTGTGTGTTATTCTATTTACTTATGTTGCTGTGTACTCGTACATTGTGAAAGGGTAATGAAGAAACAGTGATGGAGTAGTTTTTTGTGGTGAATACGTGGAGGGAGGGAGAAGCAAAGACGAGTGGACATAAGTGCCTACTAGTGTAATGCAAAGTGAGTTGGAGGAAATAGTGAGGAGCAAGAAGTGAAATAAAATTGGAAGGGAGGTGAGGGGGTGAAGGGGTGAGAGGCTCAATGGGAGAGGATGAAAGGCGGAAAGGGATATTTTCTTTTTCATGTGATTTCTTCTGTCGTTTATACAGTGTCTGATTTTCGATTTATTTTGTCATTGAGCAACTGTTCATTTGTTGTTAATCATTTGTGTACATGGAAATTTTCTTGGAAAGGGGGGAGGTGTCTGTCTTTACTGATTCTCATGATGCTCATATCTTTTTCAATGGTGCTTAGTCTGTGGTATTCCTGTTTTATATGGTCCGCCAATTTTGAATGGTTTGTACCGTATTTCATTGATCTGATATGTTCCTTATATCTTCTATCAAATGTACTGCCAGTAATCCCAATGAACGTTTCTTTCACAATCTCTGCAACTGAGCTGACAGATACCAGATTGTTCGTATCAGTCTGGTTTCGATTCCAGTTTTGGGATGTGGTTTTGTAATGAATTGTTTGGAAAATTTGGAAATTTGAGATGAGATCTTATGCGACTAAGCTGCTGAGGTCATCTGTTCCTAAGCTTACACACTACTTAATCTAACTTAAACTAACTTGTGCTAAGGACAACACACATCCATGCCCGAGGGAGGACTCGAACCTCCGCGGGGGGGAAGCCGCGTGGACCGTGACAAGGCGCCCAAGACCGCTCGGCTACCCCCGCGGCTGAGTTGTTTGGTTTGTAAGCAATGTTCATGTCTTGTTTTTTTTAATATGTTACCTGTTTTATGTGTGAATTTGTTATGATGGGTCACTATATCCTTTTTTTTGAGGCAGTGCAGCTTGTATTTATTCATTTTTTTAATTATTTGTGTCTTTTTTTCTGTTTAGTTTTTCTACCAATCTTTCTTTGTGTCCATTTTTGAATGTTATTTGTTTTATTATGGTCGGACCTTGCTCTTTAGTGTTTTTTCATTTAGACAAATACTGACCGAACGCTAATTAAACAAAGACCATAAGTGATTACAACCGCATTAATCATAGAATACAATCATTAGCTCTTGTTTTATGAAAGTGTGGTAGTTCCGCACCTGAATAGTGGATATGTATGAGATAAATTAAGTAACGGATACTTTGTACATCTGTCAAGAAGTTACGGAGTAAAAAATAAGTATAATATGGGGATTTTTGTGCTGCTTGACACCTTCGTGGAAGTTCTTGTCTCACACATCGGAAACCAACACTGCCGAGGAAAACGCTACATAACATTCGCGCCACTATCGATGGCTAATGGAATAAATGTTTAACATAAACCCGTTGGCTGTCTCAGCCATTTGACGAGGTTCAGCCTGCACCCTGATAAAAGCAAAAGTGGCAGTTTTTTGTGTGCGGTGAGGTAATCAAGTCGGACTGGGTCCGGCGCTACTGACAATAGCTTCGATTGACACTCATTGCTTACCTTCAGAAAGGCTCCCCTCCTCATATCTGGAAGTCTTTTTATACGTTCCAGAATTTTCTTTTGTATCTAGTAACAGCTGTTTTCAAGTGTATTGGGAAATACTGTCTCGTTTTAACACTCACTGTTTGTTTTGATGTTACGGCTTCTACATCTACATCTACATCTACATGGATACTCTGCAAATCACATTTAAGTGCCTGGAGGAGGGTTCATCGAACCACCTTCACAATTCTCTATTATTCCAATCTCGTATAGCGCGCGGAAAGAACGGACACCTATATCTTTCCGTACGAGCTCTGATTTCCCTTATTTTATCATGGTGATCGTTTCTACCTATGTAAGTCGATGTCAACAAAATATTTTCTCATTCGGAAGAGAAAGTTGGTGATTGGAATTTCGTGAGAAGATTCCCTCGCAACGAAATACGCCTTTGTTTTAATGATATCCATCAGCAACTGTTGCAGTGCTTCACATAATACGATGCAGCTAGCTGGGCCTCTGTAGGAACGTCGCTCTCTCTCTCTCTCTCTCTCTCTCTCTCTCTCTCTCTCCGTATCCCGTGGTGCACTGCGAATTTCATTCGGGGCATTTTATTTGTCTGCGACGAATCTTAGTCTTGCCAATCCAATGTGCACGGGGCATTCAAGTGTAAACGAGACAAATGGAAAAAAAAGTTAACTCTTTATCATTTCAAAAGTAATCCCCAAAACTGTTAGTAAAATTATCGCACTGTGAGACAGGACGGGCAATATCTTCGTGAAAAAATGTTTGCAGTCGCCCGCGGAACCACGATTGTACCCAGATGTGTATCTCTTCGTCCGAAGCAAATTGACGGCCAAAAATAGGGAAATCTTTGGGAAGAGATCGGGACTATACGGAGGACGTGTAAGCGAAGGCATCTTTCCATGAGGCATTGACCGTCTTGTCTCACAGCGGCATAGATGTATTAATAGTCATGGTGATTGTTTTTGAGATCAACATCTACATCTGCGTGATTACTCCGCTATTCACTTACTCCCTAAGTATTTAGTTGAATTTATAGCCTTCAGATCTGTGTGACTTATCGCGTAATCGAAATGTGGCCGATTTCTTTTAGTACTCATGTGAATAATTTCACACTTTTCTATATTCAGGGTCAATTGCCACTTTTTGCACCATACAGACATCTTATCTCAATCATTTTGCAATTCTTTTTGGTCATCTGATGTCTTTACAAGACGGTAAATGACAGCATCATCTGCAAACAATCTAAGACGGCTACTGAGATCTGCTCCTATGTCGTTAATATAGATCAGGAACAATAGAGGGCCTATAAAACTTCCTTGGGGAACGCAGAATATTACTCGTGTTTTACTCGATGACTTTCCGTCTGTTACTACGAACTGTGACCTTTCTGACAGGAAATCACGAATCTAGTCGCACAACTCAGGCGACTTCCATACGCACCCTGCTTGGTTAGAAGACGCTTGTGAGGAACGGTGTCGAAAGCCTTCTGGAAATCTAAAAATATGGAATCAATTTGACATCCCCTGTCGATAGCACTCATTACTTCATGAGTATAAAGAGCTAGTTGTGTTTCGCAAGAACGACATTTTCTGAATCCGTGCTATGTGTCAATAAATCGTTTTCTTCGAGGTACTTCATAATGTCCGAAGTCCGCCGCCGGTAGCTGAGTGGTCAGCGCGACAGAATGTCAATCCTCAGGGTTCTATTTTGTAAGCTTACAAATGGCACTATATTGAAATGTGTTCTTCAGTCTATTGTAGGACACAATTCGTGTTGAAACAGTTCCAGCACTTCATTATTTTGTTATTGTGCTTATGTATATATATGGTTGTTTTAATAAAGGAAAAAAAAGGGTCCGGGTTCGATTCCCAGCTGGGTCGGAGATTTTATTCGCGCAGGGACTGGGTGTTGTGTTGTCCTAATCATCATCATTTCATCCCCATCGACGCGCAAGTCTCCGAAGTGGCGTCAAATCGAAAGAATTGCACCCGGCGAACGGTCTACCCGACGGGAGGCCCTAGTCACACGACATTATTTTAATGTTCGATACAGTATATGTTCCAAAACCCTACTGAAAATCGACGTTAGTGAAATGGGCCTGTAACTCAACGGATTACTCCTACTTTCCTTTTTGGGTATTGGTGTGACTTCAGCAATTACCCAGTCTTTAGGTACAGATATTTCTGTGAAGGACCGGTTGTTTATAATTGCTAAATACAAAGCTATTGTACTCTGAGAGGAAGCTGACTGTATACAATCTGGACCGGAGGCCTTGCTTTTATTAAATGATTGAAGCTACTTTGCTGCACCAAGGATATCTGCTTTTATGTTTTTCATCTTGGCAGTTGTTCTTGATTGGAATTCAGGAATAATTACTTCGTCATCTTTGGTGAAGGAGTTTCGGAAAGCTGTGTTTAATAACTCTGCTTTAGTGACTTCACAGTTGTTATCGCGCTGTGAAGGTATTGATTGCGTCTTGCCATTGGTGTGCTTTATGTATGACCAGAATCTCTTTTGGTTTTCTGTCAGATTTCGATACCGTGTTTCGTTGTGGAAATTATTGAAAGCATCTCGCACTGAAGTACGCGCTATATTTCGAACTTATGCAAAACTTTACAATAAACCAAATGCAAAGATGTAAAAATACGTCAAAGCCGGAACCGGCGTTTTGGACTCCGCCCTTAGAATACTGTGCTTAGAGCACCCGGAACAAGAAAGGAATCACTACCACCTAGTCAGAAGAATCGCCAACCAACCTACAATCAAGAAAGCTGTCAAACTTACACGCCTCACCGGACAGGTGCGGCAAGGCGAGGAAACGTACACTGCCGTTACATACACTAACCCCCAGGGCAGGTAACTGGGGCGTTAGTGGCCACCAGGCAGAAAAATACCGCTGGTTGAACTTAACAAATAGTGACACATAGAATGCAGCAATTAGTAACAAGAAATCGGGGGAAGGTAATTAGATACAGGCTCCCAGGTAGATGCTATTTTCCTTGACTTCCGGAAGGCATTCGATACAGTTCCGAACTTGCGCCTGATAAACAAAGTAAGAGCCTACGAAATATCAGACCAGCTGTGTGGCTGGATTTAACAGTTTTTAGCAAACAGAACACAGCATGTTGTTATCAATGGAGAGACGTCTACAGACGTTAAGGTAACCTCTGGCGTGCCACAGGGGAGTGTTATGGGACCATTGCTTTTCACAATATATATAAATGACCTAGTAGATAGTGTCGGAAGTTCCATGCGACTTTTCGCGGATGATGCTGTAGTATACAGAGAAGTTGCAGCATTAGAAAATTGTAGCGAAATGCAGGAAGATCTGCAGCGGATAGGCACTTGGTGCAGGGAGTGGCAACTGACCCTTAACGTAGATAAATGCAATGTATTGCGAATACATAGAAAGAAGGGTCCTTTATTGTATGATTATATGATAGCGAAACAAACACTGGTAGCAGTTACTTCTGTAAAATATCTGGGAGTATGCGTGCGGAACGATTTGAAGTGGAATGATCACATAAAATTAATTGTTGGTAAGGCGGGTACCAGGTTGAGATTCATTGGGAGAGTCCTTAGAAAATGTAGTCCATCAACAAAGGAGGTGGCTTACAAAACACTCGTTCGACCTATACTTGAGTATTGCTCATCAGTGTGGGATCCGTACCAGATCGGGTTGACGGAGGAGATAGAGAAGATCCAAAGAAGAGCGGCGCGTTTCGTCACAGGGTTATTTAGTAACCGTGATAGCGTTACGGAGATGTTTAGTAAACTCAAGTGACAGACTCTGCAAGAGAGGCGCTCTGCATCACGGTGTAGCTTGCTCGCCAGGTTTCGAGAGGGTACGTTTCTGGATGAGGTATCGAATATATTGCTTCCCCTTACTTATACATCCCGAGGAGATCACGAAGGTAAAATTAGAGAGATTCGAGCGCGCACGGAGGCTTTCAGACAGTTGTCCTTCCCGCGAACCATACGCAACTGGAACAGGAAAGGGAGGTAATGACAGTGGCACGTAAAGTGCCTCCGCCACACACCGTTGGGTGGCTTGCGGAGTATAAATGTAGATGTAGATGTAGATCCGCCTTCCCCCAAGCACTTCACTCGCTGCTCTTCATCTCGGCTACATTGAGAGCAGCAACACGAACCTAAGTCACTGGAGAATCGCGAAATCTGGCAATGGTGGAGGTTTCACTGCTAGGATAAAAATGCAGTCAACTTAAAACTTGCAGGATCCGGTTTCGACTAGGTCGTGCACCCTCGTGGCCACAGCCCTTCTATCTGGCAGTCCATGCGCGCCACCAGCAGTCCTGGCGTGTTCTCGATCTGCACGGACCTGGCTCCTCCTGTGTCCCCAACCGAGCTGCTCACTCACACGACACCGTAGAACAACGACTTCACTCCAAAGATAGGCCACAGTTACTACATATCGATAACGCCGCTGCTGCCACTAGCAGACAGGCAACAATTGCGAAACCAAGTGGTGCCAGTCAACACAAGAAGAAAATAAACAACCTCAACCATGTCAACTAAACGATACAGTCTGGCCTCCCAACAGATGACAGAAACCTACAACAGCAGCAACGCGAGCCGGAGCACGGCTCAATACACACTCATGTCAAAAAGATTTTTTGAAAATCATTCGTCAGTAGTCTTTGGTTCGTCCATATCTCTCGGAATGTACAAGCCCTGTGTTCTGTTGGGGAATCTGTCCCAAGACCCTCACCACAGCAATGGCATCGGGGTCACCAGGGTACTCTGGGGAAAAAGGATTTTCTCCCCGTGTTTGTTCTAGCCCATGCATCAACGTACTATAATATCAGACGTGTCATTTGGTTTGATGGCTTTTTTACCTGAAGAACAAATGCCTTTCTTATAGGAATACCACATGTTCTTGTGAGCTACGCGAAAGACAAAAAATAAACATTTGATTAGTATGTGGCTACCTGCATCTTCCTCATTACTTCTGTTTTATCTTCGTTACTGTTCATCTCAACAAAACAAGCGTAATGGACTGTAGCCGAATTAAATCAGAAGACGGTAGTGGATGTGTTTTGTTATTTAGACAACAAAATACATTCTCAGAAAAAATTTTAAAAGATTTTCACCGCGAAGGAATTTCCCGAATGGGACGTAAATCAGTAGAGGTTCAGTATATGTATGGATAAAGGAATGATTATAATTTCAGAAACAAGTTGATGGTTTATTCGAGATAAAGAGATCCACAAATTGAGCAAGCAGTTAACGCGTTGGTTCACCTCTAGCCGTCAGTCGGCTTGGCACTGATTGACAGAATTTTTGGATGTCCTCCTGATGAGTATTGTGACAAAATTCTGCCACATTGTCGCGCTTGATCTTCAAAATCCCGAGCTGGTTGCAGAGCTCTGCCCATAATGCTCGAAACATTCTCTGTTGGGGAGAGGTCCAGCGAGCTTGTTGGCCACTGTAGGATCTCGCAAGCACGAAGACAGGGAGTAGAAACTCTCACCATGTGCGGGAGGGCGGTATGCTGCTGAAATATAACTCCCAGAATAGCTTGTCATTAAGGGTAACAAACCATGGCGCAGGATATCGCCGACGTACCGCTACGCTCTAAGTGTGCCGCGGATGACAACTAAAGGGGTCCCGTTATGAAACGAATTGGCACCCAGACCATCACACATGTTTGTCGGGCCGTATGGTGGGCGACATATCCAACCATTGTCCGGGGCGTCTCCAGAAACATCTTCCGTCTGGAATCTCATTGACTGGAGTAGAATTACCTTCAGTGATGAGCTACGCTTCGAATTGTGCCCCAATGGCCAGCGAAGACCGGTCTGTTGATGCCCCGGACAGCAGTGGGGTACCAACCTAACTGTCGGCCGACATACTGCCCGACAACCAAGATGATGGTGTGGGGTGGCATTTATTTTCATAGCAAGACCCCTCTGGTTGTCATATGCGACACTCTTACAGCATAGCGGTACGTCGACGATATTCTGCACCCCGTTTCGTTGGCGTTCATGACAAGCCATCTTGGCTTACATTTCAGTAAGGTAATGTCCACCTGCGCACGGCGACAGGTTTTATTGCTTGTCTTGGTGCTTGCCGAACCTTACCTTGGCCAGCAAGGTCGCCGATCTCTGCCCAACGGGAAATATTTGGGGCATAATGGACAGCGCCATCCAAGCACCTCGGGATTTTGTCGATCTAACGTGCCAATAGGGCAGAATGTTGTCACGATATTCATCAGGCGGACATCCAATAACTCTGACACTCAATGCCAACTGCTTGTGTACGGGTTCAAATGGTTCAAATGGCTCTGAGCACTATGGGACTTAACACCTGAGGTCATCAGTCCCCTAGTCTTAGAACTACTTAAACCTAACTAACCTATGGACATCACACATATCCATGCCCGAGGCAGGATTCGAACCTGTGACCGTAGCGGTAGTGCGATCCCGAACTAAACCGCCTAGAACCGCTCGACCACAGCGGCCGGCCTGTGTATAGGTCGGAGGTGAACCAATTGAACCAATGTGTTACTGACTTGCTCAGTTATTGAGCTCTTTATCTTGAATAAACCATCCAATTTTTCTGAAATTGTAACTATTCGTTTGTCTGTACATGTATATAACGTCTACCGATTTCCGTCCCATTCGAATAATTCCTTCATGGTGCGTCGTTTTCTTTGTCTTAGAGTGTAAGTAGCGATGGGAAAATTAGAGAGGATATAAAATACAGAGGGACAACAACAAGGGAAATTTTCCTGAAAAATAGAAGCATTTTAACTTTAATGTAAATTCGTATGTTAGGAAGTCTCGGTATTTGTGATTTGTGTGGAGAGTGTTTCTATACAAATGTCAGATAATGGAGAAAACCAGCACAGACAAGAAGAGAGCAATACATTTCGAAATACGATGCCACAGAAGAATACTGAACATTACATGAATAGATAGGATAACTAGTGAACAGGCACTGAATCGCGTCAGAGAGAAATCTTTAAGGCACAACTTAAGTGAAGTAGAGAGCGATTAACAGGACACAACATTGTGGTATCGAGAAATACTTAATTTGGTAACTGAGGGAAGTGTGTGAGAGCATGTGTTTGCAGGAGGAGCGACGGGGCGGGGAAATCACAACAGTAGACCAAGGCTCTACTACTGTAATTCGTGAACTTGCAACACGCTGCAGGAGAGAACAGGTCGCAACTTGTCTTGTAATTCAAATAAATCGTTGTAGCTTCGTCATAAGTTTCAGTGAGAAGTACCTATTTTTTATTTCTTGATGGTGACTAGTTCCGGGCACCTGTGTCCATTTTCGAGCCATCCGTACTGTAAGTGTGACAAATACAGGCGATAGCCAATGTACAGAAACTACCCCTGCAGTAATCATATCCGTCCTGTGTGGTGCATCTGATGTTGTAAAGTCGACCACATACCTCTTTAATTACTCCAGGGGCAGTTTCTGTACATGGGCTATCACCTGTATTTGTCAACCTTACAGCACGGATCTTTGAAAGTGGACACAGGTGTCTGAAACTAGTCACCATCAAGAAATAAAAAAATATAGTTCTCACTGCGACTTATGACGAAGCTAGAATCTTTCACGAGGCTAATCCGGAAGCCAAGGCATATATTTTGGGGTAACTCTTCCCATTCTAAAAGGATATTTTTGGCCCAGAAACGGGCGGTTCGGGCAACAAGTGGTGTAAGTTCGCGAACCTCTTGTCGACACCTGTTCACTAGTCTGGGTATTTTGGCATTGGCCGTTTAATACATATATTCTTTACTGTCGTTTCTTGTTAACAATATCAGCTTAGTCCCAAGAATAAGCAGCTTTCACTCAGTTAGTACTCGGCAGGAATCCAACATGCATTTGGATCAGATTTCCTTAATTCTTGTGGAGAAAGGTGTGCAGTATACTGCTGCATCCATTTTCAATAAGCTACCACAAAAATTCAAAAATCGTAGCAGTAATCCACGCGATTTCAAATCGAAAGTGAAGAATTCCATCATGGGTCAGTCTGTCTATTCTGTTTAGGAGTTCCTTGAAACTTTAACCTGATTCTTATGTTATATTGTTGATTGCGGTACTTAAACTTATGGCTTGACTTTTTTTGGGTTCATGAACATTCTTCACTTCGATTTTCACCTCGTCGTCATTGGAAGACTATTTTACAATGAAGGTGTTCCTTCAGTTTAATGAACAGATGATAGTCACCAACTGCGAGATCGTGGCTGTGAGACGGGTGGCTAGAATCGCAACCAAACGGAGTCAACAACTTTTGTGTTGCATGAGCTTTGTACGGACTCGCGTTGTCATGAAGGAGACAGACTCCCGTTGTCAGCATCCCGCGACGTTTGTTTCGCATGGCTCTGCGTATTCTCTTCATGGTCTCACAATATCTTGCAGCATTTATTGTTTCATATCTTTCCAAAAAGTCAACGAGCAGGAACTCTTTTCCGTCCCAAAACACTGACCCGATGATTTTCCTCGCTGTTTGCTGAGTTTTGAATCTTTTGGCTGAAGGTGAATGAGTATAGCTCCACTGTATTGATTATCGTTTACTCTCTGGAGTATGGTGATAAGCCCAAGTTTCAGCTCCTGTCACTATAGAGTTGAGAAAAGTGTCGCCCTCAGTTTCAAAACGGCCAACAAATTTGCGAAAGGCACTGACACTGGTCATTTTGTGTGTTTCGGTAAGCATCTTGGGCAACCATTGCGCACACAGCTTGTGATAATTTAGTTAATCAGTTACGATTTCATGAGCATCAGTTAGTGAAATGTTTACAAACTGCATGCAGGTCGTCAGTTATCGAACGGTGATCAGAGAGAAGATTTTCTGCAGTTTTTTTGCACCACATCATCATTCACAACAGACAGTCTTCTCTCCTGTCTTCGCCGTCAATTTCTGTCCTTCCAAAATTGAAATTCCATACCCATTTCGTCACATACTGCTTGTCATTATGTCCTCTCCACAAAATGAAACAATTTCGCTATGAATCGCAGCGGCGTTCATTCCCTTACCATTTAGTAGCGAATTACAGTGCGCACTTAGCTCTTGCCAGGAGCCGGAATGAGAACGCTCATTTCTAACAGTAATCACAACGCTAGTCGACGAGCTACTGATTGTTGGGAATGCTCGTTCCTTCCGCTGGCTGCACGCTACACGACATTGGTACCAACTTCCCCCACGGACATTCCATGCTAAAGCAACATGCCTTGTAACTTTAGTTTCCGGATAACCCTCGCATTTCAATTACAGTGAGTTGGTTGAAACGGTTATAGACGCCACTAGTCAGAAATGAGGAGACTTATGGAGGAAGAATGGCATCTGCAACTACATCCATCCAATCTTGGGTCTAAACATCACTACAATATCATATAATACGGTGTGTTCAAAACGTCTCTCCGCAGTGGCACATGATTGCTAGCCGCATGTGCCGTATGCCGCAGTGAATATACCGAAATGAAACTGCAGTATCGTTGTGCGTTTATTGTTTCGTCGAAAAATACGGGACCTACAATCCGACGTCTAGAAATTGCAATCCAAACTCCTATTTTCACAGAATGAAGTGGTTCCTCATAGATACACAATGGATTTGCAGTACTCCACATACAAGAATGTTGCGAGTTCATGTACCCGGATAAATGAAACCACGCCTCAACAGTGAAAAACGTTTCATTGAGAACATCCCTTCCATTTTATTGAACGAAATTTTTGAACAGTTGACAATAATGCAGTTTCTTGCCATGATCAGTATTTTTCAGTTCTTGCACGACTATCACTTTGTATGGGAAAAGTTCTCCATACAGCTGTGTGCGCCGTTCCGACACTAACATCGATTTCCTGGGCGAGTTTTCTTACTGACTTGTTCGGACTCATGGACATTTTATCGGAAATATCGAGTAGTTTATCCCCAGACAAAACGCTAGTCGATCACTTCTAGGTTCATCTGTCACTGAACTCGTACTTTGCAATTTGTTAATCAAATCTCGCACAGTATTGTGATGTAGGAGTGTTGTCTCCAGGAAAAGTGAATTAAATGTTTGACGAACTGAAACTGTGTATTTACCGCCAGCTTTGAAAACTTGTTCGACTAAAAACACACGTTCTTCAATGGTTGCCATTTTAACATTGAGAAAAACGAAACAAACGAACAAAGGAACTAAACTTAAACGTTCACATCAACACGTGAGCCGGCCGCGGTGGTCTAGCGGTTCTGGCGCTGCAGTCCGGAACCGCGGGACTGCTACGGTCGCAGGTTCGAATCCTGCCTCTGGCATGGGTATGTGTGATGTCCTTAGGTTAGTTAGGTTTAAGTAGTTCTAAGTTCTAGGGGACTTCTGACCTAAGATGTTGAGTCCCATAGTGCTCAGAGCCATTTGAACCATTTGAACCATCAACACGTGACGACACACACCAACGATACTACTGACGCTGGCTGAGATAAACAAAACCGTGGAATGTTGGGAGAGTCCACTTGAAGGGAAGTAACCCAGGCAGGCGAACAATCAATCATACAGCACACGCGGCTTACAATCATACGGCACTGCGGTGAGACTTTTTGAACACCCCGTACTTTTCCTTCAGTTCCATTAATTTAAACTTAACTTGCATTCGGTTTCTACTACAAGGTCATAGCCGTTTCCTAACGCAAGCGTAGTATAAAACAGGTTACGTTCTGTCTCTGATGGAAGGGTAATAAACGCGAGAAAAAATAAAATGAAGTCTTCATATCATTCCGCTACGCTTGTGATCTAAGTTTTCCGGATAAGTGCAGACGATTTTCTGCACTACTCGTCTTCTCCCTTTTTCCGTTCTCACTTCCTTGTAACGAAGCAAACAAATGAGCCCCGGTCTGCGAAAGTAGCCCCTTAGTCACCCACGTGACATCTGATATACGTTCACAAATTCAGGGAAACTCAATGAGAACCCAACCCCATTAAGATCTTAGCGAGAAAACTCCTCGGCGTTCACTAGCGAGACGGGACTCGCCACCTGTACGCCAGGGTTTCGGTTCTCGGGCAGAAAGAGCCACGGTCTCCTTTTCCAGCTGGCCGCAGCGGAGCATAAATCGTGTATCAGCTCCGCAGCCGGCTGGCCGGCGGTCGCGTACGAGGCGCAGTGCCGTTTGTTCTGCACATTACACAGCGGCGATAAATCCTGCCAGTGTCGGCGGAAGAATAAGGCACTTACGAGGAACGGCGATAGTTAATCACGGGACAGCTGGAGGACTGGTCTGCGCGGTGCTGTCGATGTATCGATACCTATATGGCCTGTTGGAAAATCTCTTTCTCTCTCTCCCTACATACTTAAGGGGAAGTTGATTCATTTGGCGCTTAAAGTAATGACGCAGGTTTAGTTAACCTGCCACTTATATTAATGCCGAACTTGGGATATTAATCTCATCAGTAGTCTGATCTCAAATTTCAAACGGTCGATAGCCAATACAGTATCGACGTTTCATCGATTGCATCCACACCTCGCATGTTGGAAGTTGTGTCTAGTGTACGAGGGGTGTTCAATGAGTGACGCAACTCATTTCTTCCTCGGCCAGTTTCGGTTGAAAAAAATGGGAAATTTGCTGTGGGACATCGTGGAATATTCCTTCTTCAAGTTCTGATAAGTGGCGCCCCTCTACTTGGCGTTCAGATTGGCGTCTGTAACGGAGGTGCATCCCAAGCAGAGAGGTGTCACTGAATTTCTTTTGGCAGAAAACCAGGCCATCGCACATATTCACAGGCTCCTGCAGAATGTCTACGGAGACCTGGCAATCAACCAAATCACGGTGAGTCATTGGACGAGGCGTCTGTCGTCACCGCAACAAGGTAGCGAAAAACCTTTCCGTTCATCCGTGTGCCGTCCGCGGCCGCTCACAGCTCCTGCAATTTGGGAACGTGCGGACACTCTCGATGTGATTGACGGACCACAATCAAGCACCTTGGTGCTCAACGGGACGTCTTTGTTGGTAGTGCTGACACACTCGTCCACCAGTGGGGGTACTCAGGGGCGTGGATCCCTCGTCGCCTAATAGAAGCCGGCCGCGGTGGTCTAGCGGTTCTGGCGCTGCAGTCCGGAACCGCGGGACTGCTACGGTCGCAGGTTCGAATCCTGCCTCGGGCATGGGTGTGTGTGATGTCCTTAGGTTAGTTAGGTTTAAGTAGTTCTAAGTTCTAGGGGACTTATGACCTAAGATGTTGAGTCCCATAGTGCTCAGAGCCATTTGAGCCTAATAGAAGACCATAAAAAGGAATGAAGGATCACCTTTGCTCGTTACGAGGCTGATCGTGACAATTTTTCTGTCGAATTTCGTCACAAGCGATGAAACTTGGGTTCATCACCTCGATCCGGAAACAAAACGGCAAGCCATGGAGTGGCGTCACACTACCTTTCCTCCGAAGAATAAGTTCAAAGCCACACCCTCGGCCAGTAAAGTCATGGCGATGGTTTTCTGGGACTCTGAAGAGTATATTCTGTTTTGTGTCCTCGATCATGGTGCACGACCACTCTGAAGTGTATTGTGCTGCCATCACGAAATAGAAGAAACGAATTCATCGTGTTCGTCGCCACAAAAATGCAAACGAAATTCTCCTTCTCCATGACAATGCAAGGAACACAAAATTCCGTGCGCTAGAGAGGAGACCACAAACCTTCATTGGACTGTCCTTCCTCACACACTCTACAGCCCTGATCTCGCACCTTCCGACTTGGCCCAATGAAGGAGGCACCCCTCGGGAAGCAGCACATGGATGGTGGGGAAGTTATGTATGCAGCAAGGCATTAGCTCCGATGTCGACCAATTGAGTGATACCATGCTGGCAAACATGCCCTCTCAGTGAGGTGGCGTAAGGCCGTCGCTTTGAACGCAGATCATGATGAAAAATAGGGTTTGTAGCCAAAAGAATGGAGAATAACGTGGTGTATTGGAATCCTGAATAAAACCAACCTGCTCTCAGAAAAAAGTGTTGCATAACCTATTGAACGCTGCTCCTGATAAAATGGAGTAAGAATGAGTTTTAACTGTCACCTTGAAATAATAAAGATGTATAATTATTTGGTCGTTTGTTTGGTTACATGTACTTAGTGGTGTCGGGGGGGGGGGGGGGGGGGTACCTCAGCGTGTCTGGTCAGAGGGCTCGCTACTCTAATGAAAACACTGAGTAAAGTATTCAACGATGAACTTGAACGTGCGTCATGCGACGTCCACCACGACCAAATGCATCTAACACCACGAAAACAACGAAAAAAAGTGCTCAGAGCGTCTGCGTAATAAGCAGGAGGCCCGGGTTCTAATCTCAGTTCGGCAAAAACTTTCCACTGTACCCACTCATTTCAGTCAATGCCTGCTAGCGGCCAGTGTCTGTAATTGCTTTAGATCTTGTACAAAAATATTCGATCTTCTTAAAAATAAAAATTTACGCAACGAAAAAGAATGAATAATATAATTATCACACGAAACATTAATTACAGTTGTAGATCGAATAATAAAATAACAAATACCTAAACGAAAATGTGTCCTCCATTTTTGTGTGATAGTGTATTTGCGTTACAAGCTCTTCTCATATAAAAATTTGTATCAGTGTTCCGAAAGAGAACGTTTCGTGCAGAATTAGCCTGAATTCGAACCTTTCAATACTGACATACCGGCAAATTGAAATCTTTTACAGTCCTCTTCAGTCCGGAGATTGGTTTGATGCAGCTCTCGATGCTACTCTATCCTGTGCAAGCTTCTTCATCTCCCAATACGTACTGCAACCTACATCCTTCTGAATCTGTTTAGTGTATTCATCTCTTGGTCTCCCTCTACGATTTTTACCCTCCGCGCTGCCCTCCAATACTAAATTGGTGATCGCTTGATGCCTCAGAACATGTCCTACCAACCGATCCCTTCTTCTTGTCAAGTTGTGCCACAAACTCTTCTTCTCCCCAATCCTATTCAATACTTCCTCATTAGTTACGTGGTCTACCCATCTAATCTTCAGCATTCTTCTGTAGCACCACATTTCAAAGGCTTCTATTCTCTTCTTGTCCGAACTATTTATCGTCCATGTTTCACTTCCATACATGGCTACACTCCATACAAACTTTCAGAAACGACTTCCTGACATTTAAATCTATACTCGATGTTAACAAATGTCTCTTCTTCAGAAACGCTTTCCTTGCCATTGCCAGCCTACATTTTATATCCTCTCTACTTCGACCATCATCAGTTATTTTGCTCCCCAAATAGCAAAACTCCTTTACTACTTTAAGTGTCTCATTTCCTAATATAATTACCTCAGCATCGCCCGACTTAATTCGCTACTCTCCATTATCCTCGTTTTGCATTTGTTGATGTTCATCTTATATCCTCCCTTCAAGACACTGTCCATTCCGTTCAACTGCTCTTCCAAGTCCTTTGCTGTCTCTGATAGAATTACAATGTCATCGGCAAACCTTAAAGTTTGTATTTCTTCTCCATGGATTTTAATACCTACTCTGAATTTTTCTTTTGTTTCCTTTACTGCTTGCTCAATATACAGGTTGAATAACATCGGGGAGAGGCTACAACCATGTCTCACTCCCTTCCCAACCACTGCTTCCCCTTCATGCCCCTCGACTCTTATAACTGCCATCTGGTTTCTGTACAAATTGTAAACAGCCTTTCGCTCCCTGTATTTTATCCCTGCCACCTTCAGAATTTGAAAGAGATTATTCCAGTCAACATTGTCAAAAGCTTTCTCCAAGTCTACAAATGCTAGAAACGTAGGTTTGCCTTTTCTTAATCTAGCTTCTAAGATAAGTCGTAGGGTCAGTATTGCCTCACGTGTTCTCATATTTCTATGGGATCCAAATGGATCTTCCCCGATGTCGGCTTCTACCAGTTTTCCATTCGTCTGTATAGAATTCGCGTTAGTATTTTGCAGCCGTGACTTATTAAACTGACAGTTCGGTAATTTTCACATCTTTCAACGCCTGCTTTCTTTGGGATTGGAATTATTATATTCTGCTTGAAGTCTGAGGATATTTCGCCTGTCTCGTCCATTTTGCTCACCAGATGGTACAGTTTTGTCAGGACTGGTTCTCCCAAGGCTGTCAGTAGTTCTAATGGAACGTTGTCTACTCCCGAGGCCTTGTTTCGACTTAGGTCTTTCAGTGCTGTATCAAATTCTTCACGCAGTATCATATCTCCCATTTCATCTTCATCTACATCCTCTTCCATTTTCATAATATTGTCCTCAAGAACATCGCCCTTGTATAGTCCCTCTGTATACTCCCTTCACCTTTCTGCTTTCCCTTCTTTGCTTAGAACTGGGTTTCCATCTGAGCCCTTGATATTCATAGAAGTGGTTCTCTTTTCTCCAAAGGTCTCTTTAATATTTCTGTAGGCAGTATCTACCTTACCCCTAGTGAGGTAAGCCTCTACATCCTTACATTTGCCCTCTAGCCATGCCTGCTTACCCATTTTGCTCTTCCTGTCAATCTCATTTTTGAGACGTTTGTATTCATTTTTGCCTGCTTCATTTACTGCATTTTTATATTTTCTCCTTTCATCAATTAAATTCAGTATTTCTTCTGTCACCCAAGGATTTCTACTAGCCCTCGTCTTTTTACCTACTCGATCCTCTGCTGCCTTCACCACTTCATCCCTCAAAGCTATCCATTCTTCTTCTACTGTATTTCTTTCCCCCATTCTTGTCAATTGTTCCTTTATGCTCTTCCTGAAACTCTCTACAACCTCTGGTTCTTTCAGTTTATCCAGGTCCCATCTCCTCAAATTCCCACCTTGTTGCAGTTTCTTCAGTTTTAATCTACAGTTCATGACCAATAGATTGTGGTCAGAGTCCACATCTGCCCAATCCATATTCACCTACTATGTTTCCTTCTCTCCCTTTTCCTACTCTCGAATTCGAATCACCCATGACTATTAAATTTTCGTCTCCCTTCACTACCTGAATAATTTCTTTTATCTCGTCATACATTTCATCAATTTCTTCGTCATCTGCAGAGCTAGTTGGCATATAAATTTGTACTACTGTTGTAGGAGTGGGCTTCGTGTCTATCTTGGCCGCAATAATGCGTTCACTATGTTGTTCGTAGTAGCTTACCCGAACTCCTATTTTTTTTATTCATTATTAAACCTACTCCTACATTACCCCTATTTGATCTTGTATTTATAACCCTGTATTCACCTGACCAAAAGTCTTGTTCCTCCTGCCACCGAACTTCGCTAATTCTCACTATATCTAACTTTAACCTATCCATTTCCCTTTTTAAATTTTCTAATCTACCTGCCCGATTAAGGGATCTGACATTCCACGCTCCGATCCGTAGAACGCCAGTTTTCTTTCTCCTGATAACGACGTCCTCCTGAGTAGTCCCCGCCCGGAGATCCGAATGGGGGACTATTTTACCTCCGGAATATTTTACCCAAGAGGACGCCATCATCATTTATCCATACAGTAAAGCTGCATGCCCTCGGGAAAAATTATGGCCGTACTTTCCCCTTGCTTTCAGCCGTTCGCAGTACCAGCACAGCAAGGCCGTTTTGGTTAATGTTACAAGGCCAGATCAGTCAATCATCCAGACTGTTGCCCCTCCAACTACTGAAAAGGCTGCTGCCCCTCTTCAGGAACCATAAGTTTGTCTGGCCTCTCAACAGATACCCCTCCGTTGTGGTTGCACCTACGGTACGGCTATCTGTGTCGCTGAGGCACGCAAGCCTCCCCAACAACGGCAAGGTCTATGGTTCATGGGGGGCATGGGATTTTATAAGCGCTAAATACTTTCAGCAGTATGTAAATCTCGTGACACACAGGTGCTAACGACTTGCTCTTTAGCGACGCAATTTATTTGCTAACTACTGAAATTGAACTGGGTATTCTGTATTGATGGAAGGTGAAATAGAAGTTAATTTGGAAGACATAGGGGAGCCACCACTATAGAGTTTAACAAAGCTTTGGAAGAATTGTGATCAAATAAGGCAGAAAGTATAGATAATTTCTAAACCCATTGGAGGAACTGGCAACAACGATTATTCAAGCTGGTTTGTAGTTATGTTCTGTGAGAATGTAGACATAGCAAAAAGTAACTTCCCCATAATGCCTAATATATCAAGTGCAGACAAGTGCGAGAATTACCGCATAATTAGCTTAACAGTAAATAGGTCCAAGCTGTTAAAAAGCATAATATATGGAATAAATGTAAAGAGAATCTGGAATCTCTAAAGTGACTATAAGGTTGGTTTAAGGAACGATAAACGCACCAGAGAGGCAGTACTGACGTTCCGATTTATAACGGAAACAAGACTTAAGAGAAATCAAACATCGTCATTGGATTTGCTGACCTAAAAAAGCGTTCGACATTGTAAAACTGTGCAAGATGTTCGGAATTCAAGGGAAACAAGTGTAAGCTATAGGGAAACATTATGTACAAGCAGTAAGGAGGAACAATGAGAATGGAAACCAAGGATGAGGTGCTCGCATTAAAAAGTGTGCAATATTCCATCCCTCCCCCCTCTCCTTCACACACACATATCTCCAGTCCTCCCTCCTACTGATCGATCTGTACGTCGAAGAAGCAATGATGAAAATCAGGAGTTCAATAGTACGATTAAAATTCTGGGTGAAACAATATTAGTACTAAGATCCGCTTATGACATTGCTAATCTCAGTAAAAGCGAGGAAAAATTAAGATATACAGAATACCGGATGGAATGAGAAGTGTATTGAAAAAAAAAAAAAGATTGACTAAGTTTTCATTTATTCCGACGTATCATTAAATATATTAGCGTACTATTTTTCTTCATTTTTTAATTAATTTTCATTGTGTTTGTATGTAACTTCAACATAATTTGCCGTCATCTTATTCTGCTTTACATGACTTCCTACGTAACGTTAATAATTTAAGCATACTCACTGCAGACAATATAAATGGGTGATAATCTTCGATGTTAAGAGTCATGGCACAACCAACTTACCTCGTGCAAAAATTTGTGTAAGAATAACAAATACTAAGAGAAATTTAGCGAATAAAAACGAGGAGTAGATTAATAACAAACAAATAGCAAAATCCAGTAAAATTCATGAAAGTGGCAGACAGAACAGATCTGTTTAGGAAGTTGGATTGCATAAGAAGGGAAATACAACGCACCTTGTAGTACGAGAGTATCCCTGACAAAGGTGGTGTTATTCGCCAAATGATTTCTTTCCGTCATCAGTCTTTCAATTGGTTTGATCCTGTCTTCCACATTTCTCTATCTTTTTCTAAAACATTGCTGGTCATTAACTTTGCAACCCCAGGAAGGATGACATTTAATTTATTGTGAGTACAGAGCATAACACAAAGAATACCTGAATTACAGCGCACAGGTAGTATTTGAAGAGATAGAGAAAGTATATGAGGATGTTGAACATCTAATTCAGTATGTCAAGTAATAATGGGGACTGAGACGTGACACTAGGGGAAGGGATAGAAGAATGAGTATGGAAGAATATGGCTTTGGTAGTAGGAATGAGACATTAGAGAGACTAATTGAATTCTGGAATATAAATCAGTCAGTAACACCAAATAAACTGTTCAAAAATGGCAAGAGGAGGAGGTACACTTGGAAAAGGCCTGGAGATACAGAAAGATTCCAGATGGGTTATATTATGATCGGACAGAGATTCCGAAATCAGATTTTGGATTCTATGACGAACTCAGTACCAGACACGGAGATGGATCACAATTAAGTAATGATGAAGAGGAGAGTGAAGGTTAAGAGACATGCCCAGAAGAATCAATTTGCATGGAAGTGGTACACTGATGAATTGAGGAATGATGAGATACGTTTAAGCTTGCAAAAGCTGTCGATTCTATGATAAGAAATACCAGAGTTAGCAGTTCAGTTGAAAAGGAATGTACATCTACAAAAAGGGCAATGACCAATGTCGGACGGTCAACCATAGGTGCAAGGAAGGTATGTACAAAGAAACCTTGGGGAACAGAAAAAATACTTCAAGTGATCGACGAAGGAAGGAAATACAAAAATATTCAGAGCGTATAGGGATACAGCAATGTAAATCCCTTAGGAATGAAATAAATAGGAGGTGTAGGGCTGCGAAGGCTAGTAAAGATAAGTCGAGAAAGAAATAATCATCGTGAGGACTGGCTCAGCATATATACAAGTCAAAACAAGCTTCGGTGAAAGTAAAAGCAAGGACAGTAACATTAAAAGTGCAACTGTAATTCCTCCGCAGAGGAGAAAGAAGATAGGTGGAAAGAACACTGAAGGTGAAATTTAATTATTTGTTTCTAAGTTTATCCCGATAAAAGGCCCACTATGAAAATCAACTGTTTAGTTCCTGGGAAGATCTCGGCAATGAAAAATTAAGCGCTACTCATTAAATGAAACAAGTTATGCATGACTATCATCAATGAAAACAAAACAAATAAGTGATTAAGTGTGTGAGAAAATTAAACAGGAAGTGTGCAAATGTTCTGTTACAGATCGCATGACCCACGGCAGAGTAAGTAATAGCACAATAATAGACCCGGAAGAGGTAGAAATATGGCTCTACAGCTTTCCCACAAATTAATACCACTATAAAACGCGAGAGTGCCATTCATTCACTATCACCTCCGCATATCTAATGAATCAGAATGTAATGCTCGGCCACTCCATACAGTAGAAACTCATTGCAGTGAAGCAACATTTTATAAAAGCAACTAGTTATCTTTATTACTTAAGGGTCACCTAACCATTTGGAAGTTGCAGGAAAATAGCGATCTCAAAACTCAGAATTGTGAATACAAAACTTTTATTTTCTCTGCTCTAGGTAAGAATTGACAACAAATGACGTACAGCAATGTACTGAAAAATTGGGTAGACTCAAGGATGGGCAACTCATTTGTTCAAGATAAACAAGACAAATATTGAGTACAAGGGAAAGGGCACAGAACATATTTAACAGAATTAGTTAACTGCGAGCTACTCAGAATATGGATTGCGCTAAATTTTCCAAGTACACTGAATGGGCACTAGTCGTGATGAGACGAGAGCCGGAAGTGAACAGATACCAAAGTTCTCCTTACTGGACTGTCCACAGTTCCCGAACTACACTTGGACGGGTGACTGAATGCTACTGACAATGTGACGAATGAGAATGTGTCTTCATGCAAATAAAAACAGGGCAATGCAACAGAATCATCCCACTCAACGACGAGGGGCGTTTGAAAAGTCAGTGCAAAAATAAAACCTACTGACGTGTTTGGGGTAAACCTTTTTTATTTTTCGACAGTCTCCCTTTAGACTTACACACTCCGGCCAACGCTGTTCTAAATTATTGATCCCTTCCGAATAACAGGATTTGTCCAAGTCTGCAAAATAGCTATTAGTTGCTGCAATCAGCTCCTCGTTTGAATAAAATCTTTTCCCGCCAGCCATTTATTCAAATTGGGGAACAAATAGTAGTCCGAGAGAGCCAAGTCTGGAGAATAGGGGGGATGTGAAACGATTTGGAATTCTACTTCCATTAATTTTGCGACCACAATTGCTGACGTGTGTGCTGGTGCATTGTCGTGATGGAAAAGGATTTTTTTGCGGTCCAATCGACGGCGTTTTTCTTGCAGCTCGGTTTTCAAATGGTCCAATAACGATGAGTAATATGTTCCTGTAATTTTTTTACCCTTTTCCAGATAGTCGATGAGGATTATCCCTTGCGAATCCCAAAAGACAGTTGCCATAACCTTTCCGGAAGGAAGGAACGGTCTTCGCCTTTTTTGGTGCAGATTCTCCCTTGGTAACCCATTGCTTAGATTGTTGTTTGGTCTCAGGAGTATGGTAATGTATCCATGTTTCATCCACAGTGACGAAACGACGCTTAAAGTCCTGCGGATTCTTCCTGAACAGCTGCAACCCACACTTGCAACACTTCACACGTTTCCGTTTTTGGTCAAGCGTGAACAATCGCGGGACCCATCTTGCGGATAGCTTTCTCATGTCCAAATGTTTATGCAAAATATTATGTACCCGTTCATTCGAGATGCCCACAGCACTATCAATCTCACGCACCTTAACTTTTCTGTCACCCATCACCATATCATGGATTTCATCAATGGTTTCTGGAGTCGTAACCTCCACAGGGTGTCCAGAACGTTCAGCATCACTTGGGCCCATGTGGCCACTCCGAAAATTTTGAAACCACTTATAAACTGTTCTAATCGAAGGTTCAGAGTCACCGTAATGTTTAGCAAGTTTCTCTTTAATTTTCTGAATCGTTATGCCTTTCATAAAGTAATGTTTAATCACCGCACGAAGTTCTTTTTCGTCCATTTTTTGACAATCACTCGACTTCCTTGATTCACACGAATGCCAAACACAAAGAAATAGACCACTATGGCTGAAACTTGGTGTGCGTTCTTTCCAAAGATGCTATTAACTAAACATGACATCGATACTCGCCGGTGGTGCCATCTCTCGGACTTTGAAAACGCCCCTCGTATAACGATCCAATACGTTGTACTGGTTTCTCTCCGTTTGTTAGCATCGTTTGCGCTACTTACGGTGTTGTATGCAATACTTTGGATAGGCTAATCCATTAATTGGAGGGAAAGCAAGGTTCTGAAATGGCAAAGATAGCGCCGGTAGGCGGCTTTTTTTAGGCGTGCGTACAGAAGAATTTCGGACTCAAGTACCCACAGGGCTACGCTGTGACGACCGGCGGCACTCCACCTGTTACAACGGTAAAGCGCCAGGAACTGACCTCAGTAACATTTCAGGAAACATGACCTTCCGCGAAAATTGGGCGCTTCTCTTGAGGCAGGGAAAGTCTTCTGCTCACCAAACGGTACACTGCTGAGTCATGTTATTTTCCTGAATTCCTTAATTTTGTGTACTTCGTAATCGTCAATTAAGATGTTCAGTTTCTAGCTGTACTCATTTCTGCTACTTCTCATTACTGGTTTTCATAGCCCTAATTTAACAACAGTGGAGTTCTAAAAAAGCAGCCAGTAGGAAAACTTAATGAACGTTCCATTTTCTTCTCGGCTGACAGAATAGCTGATCAGCAGATAGAGAAATCTTGGCTCGTGCCGTCTGAGAAATGGGTTTCTTACCGTGAGACATTAGCCCCATTAAGTACTGACGTCGAAATTTAACAAACGAGAGTGCTGCCGGTGTCAGATTTCCGTCCAGGATAGACGGTAGTCATAAATTAAGTCCAAAAATGTCACCATCGGGGCAGATAACGGGCGACAATGCCAGCTCTGTCCCCCACAGGTGCGGCAGTTTAATGTGACGGAGCCATCAGTCTCGGGCGCGTTTAACGAAACAACATTTGCTGGAAAGCAAAAGCGGTCGGAGGAGGTACGCTCGGACGCAGAGGCACTTGCCAATGGCCACTGCGATCTAAAATTATCTCCTCGCCCAGAAGCCGACCGGTCATTTAAAACCGGAGCAGCTCTCTTTGTTTTCGTATCTTGTTGGCGGGCGCAGGGAAAGGAAAAGCGAGACCCCGGCTGCTGGCACGGGCGGCTTGTCAATAGCTTATCCGGCGCGGTCCGGTCCGCTTATAAATTCGCCCATTGTTGCGTTGATTCACGAGAGGCTCTCGGAACGAGGACAAAGGGAGAAGGGCGGGGGCGGGTGGAGGGAGGCAATGGACGACGTGCCCGAGGACGCGTGTACACAGTGCATTGTCCGGCGGTGCGCGTACACTACTGGCGACAGAGATACCTGCAGCGCGGCTGTAGTGGCTACCTGTTCTGCAAGCGAACACTTTCGTTTCACCGAGGCGGACGCCGTCAAAGTCCTATCAGGAAGTATACCGAGGTGACAGAAGTCATGGAATACCTCCTAATAACGTGTCGGGCATCATTTGTCTGGCGAAGTTCAGCAACTCGACGTGGTATGGATTTAATAAGTCGTTGAAATCCGCTGCAGGAACATTGAACCATGTAGCCTTTATAGACGCCCTTGCTTGCGAAAGTGTAGCCGGCGCAGGATTTTATGTGCGAATTGACCTCCAGATTACGTCCAGTAAATGTTCGATCGGATTCATGTAGGGCAATATGGTTGGCGAACTGACTGCTATGTTCTTCAGATCAGTCACTAGCAATTGTAGCCCAGTGACATTGTGTACTCTTCCTCATAACAATTCCGTCGCTGTTTGGGAACATTAACCCTAGGACGCCCAAGCCTTTTTTTCTAACTTGGATGCCTAAGGGGGAGGGGGGGGGGGTTCGGCGAGCCCACAGGTATTAAATAAGTTTACTGACGAAGAATTATAACTTTCAAAATGGTTTACGTATTTTAACTAAGGCATCGGTTTATAAATGTTGTTAATTGTTGTAAATATTGGATTGAGTGAATAAGAAATTGACATATTACAATACAAAATCAGATGTGTTCATATACAACTACTCTGAGTCCTCAACTTCAAGGCAAAAGACACACTTCACAATTTTTTCTGAATGTGTGTTACACACATGCTTATGACACTGTCCACAATACTGTTTTGGTTTGCTTAGACTGTTGTACTTCTGCTTCTTTGCTTTAGCTTCTCTTACGCAAATATGGCACCGACCTTTCCCTACAGGAGGCTGACGTGCTTCTGTTGTCACTTCTTTGATTTTCTTTTGTAGAATAGTCTCCACTGAGTGAACAATTTGGTTAGATAACCCTCTTGCATTGGCACTTCTTTCTTCTACCTGCAATTTCACTAGTTCCATCCCAGCTTGCAGAAGATAACGTTTCCGTTTGTTGTGTTTCTTTTCATTCCGTCTTGGATGTTGCTGGATGAATATGGTGGTTGCATTGATAGCACAAATGTTGATGAGAGTGAAATACAGATAGAGGCCATCTCTTTGTTCCCCTCTTGCACGTGTACATACGCGCCATTTCATCAATGGTATCAATTCCACCTTTAGTGCAATTATAATATGCATTTATCTCGGTTTTATTCTTCTCTCCTCCAACAGTGCCTTTATCTTTGTGCATTGTTGACAACATCATAAGTTTTTTCTTGGTTTCGTGTTTGCTATGTAGGACACCAAAGTTACTGGAGGCCTTCTTGTTGATGGGCCTGTGAACAAGAACATCGATGAATATAGCTCTCGATTTGACGGGTTCTTCTTTATGTCTGGAATATGCTTCCTGTTTGACTGGAGAGTTCCTACTGCAGTAACTTTGTAGTCTTGGTATAACTCTTCCGCCAAATCCACCGATGTGTAGTATCGGTCTGTAGTAATATTTCGACCAGTATTTTTCACAAGTGCTACCAGACGTTTGACGACAGCTGCTGAACCCCGTTCTTCTTTCGACAAATTCTGAACATTACCTGCACAGGGTTCCATACTCAAGACGTATCTGTCAACTGCATCGGACATCATGCGTATAAGGATGCCATACTTGCCCGGTTTATCCTTCATAAATACTTTGAAGGGGCAGCGCCCTCTAAACAAGCTGAGCATCTCATCAATGGTGAGGTGGACCCCTGGTTTATACAGTAGTGGAAACCTATCATTCACTTTGTTGAAAACACCATGGATTGCTGTGAACTTGTTTGCTTCACTTCTTAGCTGGCGGGTACTTTTGTCATCAAACCTTATGATTGCAATAAGTTCCTTGAAACGTTCTCTTGCCATAATACCCTTGTAAACTGGCCGACCCATTAGGTCTGATCAAAAATCGTGTACACTGACAGAACTGTCCTTCTTTGCCACCATAAGTATCAGGCTTCCTATAAAGGCATACAATTCTTTCTCATTAGTCAAAGTAACATTTCGCCTAACTGCCTCTTCATTTGAATGTTTTACTATAACATCCATGATGTCAGGCTTAAGAAGTAACTTCAAGGCTTCTCCAGGTGAATGGCAAACACCCGCTGGAATTACTCCTGCCTGCTCTCTTACTATATTAGCAACAGAACTCCGAGGAATTCTAGGCTGTGCGGTTACATACCTTCTTTCAGACTTGGCCACAATACCATCCTGATGGTCACTGCCTGAAGCTGCACTATCTTCATCATCTCTAACACCCACATCACTTTCCCGATGAGAATCGTAATCCATAACACCATCCTCGTATTCACTTTCACTCCCCGAGTCAGAATCTTCATCTAAAATTTCATTCAGAACTCTTTCTAAGGACGAGTCACGTATTCTTTTAGTCATTTGTAAGTCTGGGTGTGAACAGGAGGGAACTGCACTAACTCACTGCAAGTTTACAAGATAAATAACAGCTGACTGACGTCAACAGTCACTTCCTCTGAAAGTAAACCGATTGTTGTGAATATCAAGAATACCAACCAACAAGAAACTAAGTTGCATTGTTGTAGAGATGAGAAATATGAAATCCTACTAAGGGAAATTTTCTATAGCATGGAAGCCTAAGGGGGTGGGGGGGTTGTTGGACGCATTATAAGTTTATTTATTTTTTTCTTTCAAAGCAGGAATTTTCTATAAAATATATTGACACTAACGTTTCATAAAATAGCCAACAAACAATAACTCAAAGGGAATATGTAGTATGAAAGTTACTTGGGCAAAAGCAGGGGACATAAAAAAATTGTGGGTTCAACGAACCCCCCCCCCCCCCCCCCCCGTTAGGCGTCCTAGAGTTAAGTCCATGAATGGCTGCAAAGATCTCAACGTAGCTGAAAATAATCACTTCCAGTTTATGATCGTTTCAGTTTGACCAGATGACCCAACCCATTCCACGTAAACACAGCTCACACCATTCTGGAGCCACCGCCAGCTTGCACAATGCGATGTCGACAACTTGGATCCATGGTTTCGTACGGTCTGTTCCACACTCGGAACCTATAACCAGCTCTTACCAACTAAAATCGGGATTCATCTGACGAGAACACAGTTTTCATGTCGTCTATACCCAATCGATATGATAACGAGAAGAGGCATTGCAGGTGGTGTCGTGGTGTTAGGAAAGGCACTCGCATTGGTCGTGTGCTCTCATAGCCCACTAGCGCCGAATCTCGCCGCACTGTACTAATGGATACGCTCGTTGTAGGCCCCAAATTGTTTTCTGCGGTTATTCCACGCCACTACTCTCGGTCGTTAAGTGAAGCTGTGTGCCATTGCGTTGTTCGTGGTGAGAGGTAATGCCTGAATTTGGTATTCTCGGCACTCTCTTTGACACTTGGATCTCGGAATATGGAATACCCTAACGTTTTCCGAAATGGAAAGTCCCATGCGTCTAACTCTAACTACGATTCCGCTTTCAAAGTAGCTCAATTGCCGACGTGCGGCCATAATCACGTCGGAAACGTTTTTTCATTATTCACCCGAGTACAAATGACAACTCCGTCAATGCACTGCCCTTTTATACATTGTGTATGTGACACTACCGCCGTCTGTATATGAGTATATCGCTACTCAATGACTCTTATCTCCTCAATGTAGAATACGCTACTTGAAAAAGTATTTGGACCCCAATTGGGGGAGACTAATACGAGGTGTGTCCACCTTTCGTCTTTGTGACGGCTTGAACTTTCTTGGGAACAGTTTCAATGAGGTGTCTGAATACTTGTGGAGAAATGGCAGCCCATTCTTCCTCAAGAGACGATACCAGAAGGACTAGTGATGCATGCTGGTGTCTCGAGGGTAGTCAACGTGCAAACTCATCCCAAAAGTGTTCCATTGGGTTCATATCGCGATTTCTGGCAGACTAGTCCATTTCAGGAATGTTACTGTCCACAGACTATTGCCGCACAGACACTGCTTTATGAAAGAGTGCACTGTCATGACGACACGAGGGGCATTCAATAACTAATGCGACGCTTAAAAATAAAACAGGTTGGTTTTATTCAGAATTCCAGTACCACGTTTTATTCCCAACTCTTTTGGCCATAATGAGACGGCTTACGCCGTCTTACTCAGAGGGCTTATTTGCCAGCATGGTGCCACTCTAGCCGGCCGCTGTGGCCGAGCGGTTCTAGGCTCTTCAGTCCGGAACCGCGCTGCTGTTACGGTCGCAGGTTCGAATTCTGCCTCGTGCATGGATGTGTGTTATGTCCTTAGGTTAGTTAGGTTTAAGTAGTTCTAAGTCTAGGGGACTGATGACCTCAGATTTTAAGTCCCATAGTGCTCAGAGCCATTTGAACCATTTTTGGTGCCACTCTACTGGTCGACGTCGAAGTCGACACATCTTGCATCTTCAATAAGCTCCCCATCATCCACGTACTGCTTCTGAAGGTGTGCAACCTTCAGTTGGCCAGACAGAAGAAAGTCGGATGGTGAGAGATACGAGCTGTAGAGTGGATGCCGAAGAACAGTCCGATGAACTTTTGTGAGGTCCTCTCGGGTGCGCAGACCAGTGTGAGGCCTTGCGCTGTTATGGAGCATTGAGGTTTTTGACTGTGATCCGTCGATCACGTTCCAACGTTGCGGGATTCACAGCTTTGTGCTGCCGACTGGCATGCGTGATATCGTATAGGTTTTCGTGACTTTATTGCGATGCACCCCTGGTCTCAGGGAAGCGTGTTTGATTGGAAATCAAAACGTTCTCGGTCCTGGGCTCGAAGCCCGCCACCGCTTATATTTTGATTAATAATCAGCACTGGCAGCCGAAGACTTCCGACATAACATCCTCGTTCTGCCACCGGCTTTGTCAAAGAGGGGGGAGGAGCGGACAGAGGTTCAGGACACTCTCTTGTCCTTGGGGTGGGAAAATGCCCCTAAAGACGAAAGAACCACCAATGATTATCGGTATGAGGATGCACAAGGCAAGCGAAACCACTGCACTAAAGATACATAACGCGTATCCACAGAACATGTGGTCCGTAACTGGAAAAGTGTCAAGATATATCTCTCCACTGGCAAAAGATTCTGTGATAGACTCCCATTCAGATACTTGGGAGGGGACTGACAAGGGGGAGGTGACCATGAGAAAAACATTGAATAACCAACGAAAGAATAATGTTCTACGAGACAGGGCGTGGAATGTCAGAAGCTTTAACGTGGCAGGGAAGCTAGACAATCTGAAAAGGGAAATACAAAGGCTCAATCTAGATATAGTAGGTGTCAGTGAAGTGAAATCGAAAGAATAAAAGGATTTCTGGTTAGATGAGTGTGGCGAAGTATCATCAGCAGCAGAAAATGGTATAAAGGCAGTAGAGTTCGTTATGAGTAGAAAGGTAGGGCAGAGCGTGTGTTACTGTGAACAAATCAGTATTAGGATTGTTCTTATCAGAACTGACAGAAAAGGAATATCGACAATCATAGTTCAGGTATACATGCCGACGTCGCAAACTGAAGATGAAGTGTATGAGGATACTGAAAGGGTAATACAGTACGAAAAGGGAGATGAAAATCTAATAGTCATGGGGAACTGGAGTCCAGGTGTAGGGGAAGGAACTGAAGAAAAGGTTTCAGAAGAATATGGGCTTGAGACAAGGAATGAGAGGGGAGAAAGACTAATTGAGTTCTGTAACAAATTTCAGCTAGTAATAGCGAATACTCTGTTCAAGAATCACAAGAAGAGGTGGTACACTTGGAAAGGGCCAGATGATACAGGAAGGTTTCAGTTACACTTCATCATGGTCGGACAGAGATTTCGAAATCAGGTACTGAATTGTAAGGCGTACCGAGGAGCAGATATAGACTCAGATCACACTGTAGTAGTGGTGAAGAGTATGCTGAAGTTTAAGAGAGTAGTCAGGAAGAATCAATACGCAAAGAACTGGAACACGGAAATACCAAGGAATGACAAGATACGCTTGGAGGTCTCTAAGGCTATAGATATGGCAGCAAGGAGTACCTCAGTACGCAGTAAAGTTGAAGAGGAAAGGACATCTCCAGAAAGAGCGAGCACAGAAGTTGGAAAGAAAAACATAGGTACAAAGCAGGTAACTGCAAAGAAACCGTTGGTAACAAAAGAAATACTTGAGCTGATCAATGAAAGAAGGAAGTACAAAAATGTTCAGATACATTCGGAAATACAGAAATACAAGTCCCTGAGGAATAAAATAAGCAAGAAGTGCAGGTAAGCTATGACGGAATGGCTGCATTAAAAATTGAAGAAATCGAAAAATAAATGACTGTAACTCAGCAAATTGGAAAGTCAAAGTAACCTTCGGTGAAATTAAAAACGCAAGGGTGGTAGCATTAAGAGTGTAACGGGAATTCCACTGTTAAATGCAGAGGAGGAAGCGGATAGGTTGAAAGAGTACATTGAAGGTGTCTATGAGGGAGAAGATTTGTCCGATGTCATAGAAGATGAAACAGGTGTCGATTTATAAGGTATGGGGGATGCAGTATTAGAATCAGAATTTAAGAGACCTTTGGAGGACTTAAAATCAAATAAGGCAGAAGGGATAGAAAACATTGCATCGGAATTTCTAAAATCATTGATGGAAGTGGCAACAAAACGACTCTTCACGTTAGCGTGTAGAGTTATGAGTATGCCGACATACCACCTGACTTACAGAAAAATATTTCAACATAATTCCGAAGACCTCAAGAGATAACAAGTGCGAGAATTATCGCACAATCAGCTTAACAGTACATGTGTCCAAGTTGCTGACAAGAATAATATACAGAAGAATGGAAAAGAAAACTGAGGATGTGTTACATGACAACCAGTTTGGCTTTTGGAAAGCTAAAGGCACCAGAGAGGCAATTGAGAAGTTGTGGTTGATAATGGAAGCAAGACTAAAGAAAAATCGAGACATTTTCATAGGATTTGTCGATATGAAAAAACCGTTCGACAATGTAAATTGGTGTAAGATGTTCGAAATTCTGAGAAAAATAGGGGAAAGCTTTAGGGAGAGACGGATAATATGCAACGTGTACAAGAGCCAAGAGGAAATAATAAGACCGGACGACCAATAACGAAGCTCTCGGATTAAAAATAGTGTAAGACAGGGATGTAGTCTTTCACCCCTACTGTTGAATCTGTACACCGAAGAAACGATGATGGAAATAAAAGAAAGGTTCAGGAGTGGAATTGAAATTTAAGGTGGAAGATACCAATGATACAATTCGCTGATGACATTGCTATACTGAATGAAAGTGAAGAGGAATTGCAGGATCTCCTTAATGGAATGAACATACTAATGAGTAGAGAGTACAAATTGAGAGTAAATCGAAGAAAGAGGAAAGTTATGAGACGTAGCACAAATGAGAAAAGCGAGAAACTGAACATCAGGATTGACGGCCACGAAGTAAGGAATTTCGTTATCTAGGCAGCAAAATAACCCATGACGGACGGAAAAGGAGAACATTGAAAGCAGACTAGCACTGGAGAAAAGGGTATTCCTGGCGAAGAGGAGTCTACAGGTATCAAACGTAGGGCTTTATTTGAGGAAGAAGTTTCTGAGGATGTGCGTTTGGAAAACAGTAGTGAAACATGGACTGTGGGAAAACCGGAACAGAAGAGAATCGAAGCATTTGAGTAGTGGAGTTACAGACGAATTTTGAAAATTGGTTGGACTGATAAGGTAAGGAAAGAATAGGGTCTACGCAGAATCGGAGAGGAATGGAATATGAGGAAAAGGGACAGGATGATAGGACATCTCTTAAGACATCAGGGAATGATTTCCACTGTATTAGGGGGAGATGTAGAGGGCAAAAACAGTATAGGAAGGCAGAGTCTGGAATACATCCAGCAAATAATTCAGGACGTAGGTTGCAAGTGCTACTCTGAGATGAAGACGTTGGCACAAGATAGGAACTCGTAGCGGGCTTCATCGAACCAGTCAGAAGACTGATGACTAAAAAAAAAAGACTTACCGTGCTTCTGTTTGCTGCCAGGTATCCGTAGAAATTCTGCAAGCGCCTCTGAATATCTGCTACGGCCTGGTTTTCTGCAGAAAGAAACTCAATGACAGCTTCAAATGGTTCAAATGGCTCTGAGCACTATGGGACTTAACTTCTGAGGTCATCAGTCGCCTAGAACTTAGAACTAATTAAACCTAACTAACCTAACGACTTCACACACATCCATGCCCGAGGCAGGATTCGAACCTGAGACCGTAGCGGTCGCTCGGTTCCAGACTGTAGCGTCTAGAACCGCACGGCCACTCCGTCCGGCTCAATGACAGCTCTATGCTTGGAGCACATCTGCGTTACAGGCCCATTTTGGAGGCTACATATGGCGCCATTGCCTATTGGAACTTCATGAAACTATAGGAGCTCAAGCAGAAATATTCCACGAATCCCCATTAAAAAATCTGCGTTTTGTCATCTGAAACTGACCGAGGAAAAAGAAAAGTGTTGCTCTACTTACTGAACGTTGCTTGTACAAACAATCATCGTCTCCGTCCCTGTAAAATGTGTTCACACCCTTCCACATTTAGCATTTTCTTCAGCGCAATAAGGGGCTACACGGTAACCACGAAAAACACTCCATACTAATGCCACCTCGTCTGTTCTTCACTGTTGGCGCTACACACCGTGCTAGCTAATATTAACCAGGCACTCGCCAAACCCAAACCCTGGCGTCACATTGCCAAAGCGTATAGCGTCATTCATCACTCAGAATCCCTCATTTGTAGTCAGGCACTGCGCAGTGGCGTCACTCATTCAAGCCTCGCTTCTCATTGCCAACAGAAATGTCTGACTTATGAGCAGCTGCTCGACTATTGCAACCCACTCTTTTTAACTCTCTATACACTATCAGAAGAATGGAAAAGAAAATTGAGAATGCGCTAGGTGTCGATCAGTTTGGCTTTAGGAAAAGTAAAGGGACGAGAGAGGCAATTCTGACGTTACGGCTAATAATGGAAGCAAGCCTAAAGAAAAATCAAGACACTTTCACAGGATTTGTCGACCTGGAAAAAGCGTTCGACAATATAAAATGGTGCAAGCTGTTCGAGATTCTGAAAAAAGTAGGGGTAAGCTATAGGGAGAGACGGGTCATATACAATATGTACAACAACCAAGAGGGAATAATAAGAGTGGACGATCAAGAACGTAGTGCTCGTATTAAGAAGGGTGTAAGACAAGGCTGTAGCCTTTCGCCCCTACTCTTCAATCTGTACATCGAGGAAGCAATGATGGAAATAAAAGAAAGGTTCAGGAGTGGAATTAAAATACAAGGTGAAAGGATATCAATGATACGATTCGCTGATGACATTGCTATCCTGAGTGAAAGTGAAGAAGAATTAAATGATCTGCTGAACGGAATGAACAGTCTCATGAGTACACAGTATGGTTTGAGAGTAAATCGGAGAAAGACGAAGGTAATGAGAAGTAGTAGAAATGAGAACAGCGAGAAACTTAACATCAGGATTGATGGTCACGAAGTCAATGAAGTTAAGGAATTCTGCTACCTAGGCAGTAAAATAACCAATGACGGACGGAGCAAGGAGGACATCAAAAGCAGACTCGCTATGGCAAAAAAGGCATTTCTGGCCAAGAGAAGTCTACTAATATCAAATACCGGCCTTAATTTGAGGAAGAAATTTCTGAGGATGTACGTCTGGAGTACAGCATTGTATGGTAGTGAAACATGAACTGTGGGAAAACCGGAACAGAAGAGAATCGAAGCATTTGACATGTGGTGCTATAGACGAATGTTGAAAATTAGGTGGACTGATAAGGTAAGGAATGAGGAGGTTCTACGCAGAATCGGAGAGGAAAGGAATATGAGGAAAAGGGACAGGATGATAGGACATCTCTTAAGACATCAGGGAATGATTTCCACTGTAAGGAAAAGGAACAGGATGATAGGACATCTGCTAAGACATGAGGGAATGACTTCCATGGTACTAGAGGGAGCCGTAAAGGGCAAAAACTGTAGAGGAAGACAGAGATTGGAATACGTCAAGCAAATAATTGAGGACGTAGGTTGCAAGTGCTACTATGGCGGGCCGCATCAAACCAGTCAGTAGACTGATGACCCAAAAAAAAAAAAAAAAAAAAAAAAAAAAAAAAAAAAAAAAAAAAAAAAAAAAAAAAAAACACTATCAGTGGGGTAGCTGCACAGATGATAGCACTTTGGAACTCACTGGCAATCTCTTCAGCTGATTTCGTGCGATTTTTTATATCCATCGGCCAACGGCCTTGCCGCAGTTGTAACAACCCAGTGACGACTATGGGTGAGGATGACACGGCGGCCGGTTGGTTCCGTTGGGCCTTCATGGTCTCTGCGCGAGGAGAGTTTTATATCCATCCTCCGCAAATCTCGACGGTCCCTGTTCATCAATCCAGGTACATGAGGTCAGCCTGGTTTTGGTTTAGCTACGGTTTTTCCTTCTTGTTTCCACTACACAACCAGTGACAGTTGACTTGCTCAGTTCAGATGGATTCAAATGTTCCTGATGAATTTGTTACTCAGATGACATCGAATGACTAGCCCGCATTCCAAATCACTGAGTTCTCTACTGACAACACTATTCTCCCCGCCTCCTTTTACGCCGGTGTCCCTGCCTCTTGAGACAACGGTTGATGAATGCCCCTTTACATGGTGGAGTCCATATACTTTTCATCAGATTATGCAGGCTGTTCGGAGTGGAGGGAGGGGAAAGAAGAGGGGGGAAGGGAGCAGTGGCTATACTCGGTGCAACAGACATACTGTCGTTTCAACGCCTCTCTAAACTCCTTATGGAACCCATAGAAATTTCTGGCGTTGAAAAGCATCTGAAAGACCCGAGACAAATTTTCAGGTCTCGAAGTAATCCCAGTTTGTTATTAAACAGAGTACTCTTTCGTATGGATTCGTTACTTAGCTTCTGTTTATCGCAAATTGCTCGCCCAATGCAAAATCCCAAGCTCTTGGGAAAAAAAGCGCGATAGTCTCCGTATATAAGAAGGATGCTGCTAGTACCTCGGACAACCTGAACGTGGTGCTCAGCCGGTTTTCCACGCTCTCTTAGGTAAATGTTGAACTGATCTTCAACTTCATCTTCAGATAACACGATGCAGAAGCAGTTAAAACACGATAACGAACAGATAAAAATTTACGCTATTCACAGACAAAGGGTGCGCTCGACTTTCATCTATTATGTTACTTTGATGTATGAGGCGTCAAAAAGGCGTCTGACCACAAAGTCAAATAGTTAGGTAAAATTTTGGTGTTGCGTCCACAGTGAACGTGATTGCATCCGTTTCGAGGGCAGCGCGACAGCACTTTTTGCTCTCGTTGGAACCACGAGGGACTGGTCAAAACCATTTTAAGAAATTTGAACGTGAGTCGAAGCAGCAAAGTGTGCTTTTACTTTTTCTGTGTTCGTATTTTGTGTCGTTCTATAGGATGATCACGAGGGATGTGCGTTGGAAAATGCGTGAATAAAATGGCGAAAGATCCCTCTAAGACAACTCCTCACTTCCTTTCCACTCCACCCGCCCCCAAAGTTCCAAAGTTCAGCAAAACCCTCGGAGGAACCTGCACAGTTTTATTGAGAATCTTAAAAATGTTTCTGTACAGACAGAACCCGTGACGAAGTCCGCTCGTAGACCGGCAACCCCGTCGATACTCTCTGATTCCGCAAGCAGAAATTAGCAGCGAAAGAGCAGCGGCGTAGCCTGCCTGCAGGCGCCTAGGACTCTCGTCACGGACTCTACGTCCATTGTTAAGGTCTCAACAAAAGCGGATGGGTGGCATCGAGGGTTTGGCGAACTTCGGGTCTTGCAGGGACCCTTTTCTGTTTTATTCACGCATGTGTGAATTTAACACACCCCTCCCCCCCCCCTCCCCCTTGCCCACTCCCTAGATCCGTCATAGGAGAACGCCAAATAAGAAGGACGAAAACATATAATCAACATTTACAGCTTCAGATCAAGTTCAAATTTCTTAGAATAGTGGTCAGCGACCCCTAGTGCTTCTCACCTGTATGCCATAGGAAAAATTGTCGTCGCGTTGCAAACAGTGTACACTTATATCACAGCTATCGATTTCCATCCCATTCCGATAGTTTCATCGTGATGCCGCCTTAGAGTATATTTTCATAGGGACTGTAATTTTATATAGGGTTAGAATAAATTATTCATCAGCCTTCAAAGCACTATTTATTGACAGCTATATGGCATACAGAGGCGGTTGGTACCTCAAAAGATAGATAAAATTCCTAACTTTAAAAAGCCCATTTCGTGATTTGCGTCTACGCTAGATGGCAGGCGTATCATTAAAATAATTTCTCTCTGTTAAAATATGTAAAGCGTCCGTTGGTTACGACCGTTCAGCGTGCATTCGGGCATAAATAAGGAAAAGCAGCACCTGATCACTAGATGATTTTTCGTTAGTTTCGCCAGTTTCATGGAAAAGCACAGAGACACTGCATCTTTGTATGACGTATACTTGTAAATAGACAGCGCTCTGATTCGCTAGTAATCATTTAGACTAACAATAGTTTCTCTGAATGTTTTTGCATAAGGAGACCAAATGGACAAGCGTATGCATTCGATATTTGTCCATCTGCAGCTGTGTCAATTTGGCTACCCTGTTACAAATATACCGAGAGAGGTGGCGTAGTGGTTAGCACACTGGACTCGCATTCGGAAGGACGACGGTTCAATCCCGTCTCCAGCCATCCTGATTTAGGTTTTCCGTGATTTCCCTAAATCGTTTCAGGCAAATGCCGGGATGGTTCCTTTGAAAGGGCACGGCCGATTTCCTTCCCCATCCTTCCCTAACCCGAGCTTGCGCTCCGTCTCTAATGACCTCGTTGTCGACGGGACGTTAAACACTAACCTCCTCCTCCTCCTCCTGTTACAAATAGAAGCGAGAGTAAGTTCTCGTGGCAGACGATAATTTATGAGGATAATTTGCATATTTAATGGCAGGATGCTATGTGGTATTCTGTTGTTTGGCACAATCAGTAACCATGTGAAGATAGTTTCCATTTACACCCCTTCTCCCCCCCCCCTTTCCACCAACACCAGTAATTGCATCCTTCGAATTGTTAATAAAAACGTATTGATGATGTAATAACTTCTTGTTTAAATGGAATCGAGCAAAGTAATTTGGACCTTGCAAGTGTTTTCCCTTGGAATCACAGTAACATCTCCTCACTGTCCCTTAGCGGAGACTATCTTAAACCTTTACCAGGCCCTGAGGAATCTAGGAATAATTTATTGTACAATCATCTCTCTACGGAAACTCCTGGAGTAGCAAAACGCTGTTTATATTTTTGTAATTTTCAACTTCATTGAGTTCAGCAAGCTGTGACTACGAGCAGGACAACGCTTTGTGCGAGTCGGATTCTGAATTTAGTTGAGGCATATGGAGGCAATCAAAACGTTTCATGTTTCTTTCGGTTCGTAAATAAAGCAATGGAGACACTATTGTCGTCAAATGCATGAACATTTTTTAAAACTATTCATCTATGTAGTCTTTTGGCGTAAATCAAACAATGGAAAATCCAGGATGGAATGTAACAATACGAGAGAAGGAAAGTTGCTACTCGCCATATAGCGGAGATGCTGAGTCGCATAGGCACAATAAAAAGATTCACACACTCATAGCTTTCGGCCATTAAGGCCATTGTCAGCAGCAGACACACATACACACACGCACACACACACATACACACACACACACACACACACACACACACACACACACTCACTCACTCACGCAAACGGAACTTGCACACACGTCTGCAGTCTCAGAGAGCTGAAACTACACTGCCTCTCTGAGACTGCAGACGTGTGTGCAAGTTGCGTTTGCGTGAGAGAGAGAGAGAGAGTGTGTGTGTGTGTGTGTCTACTGCTGACAAAGGCCTTAATGGCCGAAAGCTTTAATTGTGTGATTCTTTTTATTGTGCCTATCGCGACTCAGCATCTCCCCTATATAGTGAGTAGCAACTTTCCTTCTCTGGTATAGTCTTTTGGCATGTTAGAAATGGCAAAAACATGACTACAGGAATGATGTGAAGTGCAGCCATGTAGTAGATGATGCTAGGATTTAACTTCTTAACTTCGGTAGATGATGGTTGCAGGTATCGCTATAGCAAGCAGAAATCTGCTATTACCAGTACTGCTGGCCCCCTTTTGGTCAAAACGGAGGTCAGGGACCTGAAGATGGCGTAGTTTATTTATTTCTCGTTCGATCTGCCAGATACATTTTACAAAGAACAGATAAGGTTAATATAAATCACAATAAACGTTTGGAACTTACAATGTGGAAACAAATTATATGAGTTATTACATTATAATTATGTCAGAGAAACTACATTATTACATTAAATGGAACAAAAATCATATAAATTGAAGACAATTAATTACACAGTAACATTAAGATTATGGAGCGATTTCCTGACATTGTCCGTTAACTTGTGGAGCGACATCAGAGAGCCGTCTCTGAAACCATGAATGTTACAAACCAGAAGATGGTCCATTGTTTGTACCTCTCCACAGTCACAACACGAATTGTCTGTATAGCCCCATTTGATTGTTTGCTGTCTGCATCGTCCAACTCCCATGCGAAACTGTTTAGAGCCGACCAGTGTTTCCTGTTGAGATTGAAGCCTTCAACCCTTTTGCTTGGGTCGTGGATTAGGTGATGGTTTTCCACGACGCCTCTTCTCAGATCCTGCCATGCATTCTTCCATTCAGCATCGAGACCCTCTGTGCCCATTGTTCTGCTACAGACGTTAGGTTTCCTGGACTTGAGTCTCGTGGGTCCTCCCATTGTCGGCATGTACGAGTAGCCTTGGGTTTGCTTCAATTTTTTCTACTATGTCCTGGGTTGCTTTCTCTCTACGTATGGAAGTAGCAACTATGTTTGCCAGCATCGGAAGCCACTCAACGGGGGTTAGCACCATGAATGTTACAAACCAGAAGATGGTCCATTGTTTGTACCTTGCCACAGTCACAACACGAATTGTCTGTATAGCCCCATTTGATTGTTTGCTGTCTGCATCGTCCAACTCCCATGCGAAACTGTTTAGAGCCGACCAGGGTTTCCTGTTGAGATTGAAGCTTTCAACCCTTTTGCTTGGGTCGTGGATTAGGTGATGGTTTTCCACGACGCCTCTTCTCAGACCCTGCCATGCATTCTTCCATTCAGCATCGAGACCCTCTGTGCCCATTGTTCTGCTCCAGACGTTAGGTTTCCTGGACTTGAGTCTCGTGGGTCCTCCCATTGTCGGCATGTACGGGTAGCCTTGGGTTTGCTTCAATTTTTTCTACTATGTCCTGGGTTGCTTTCTCTCTACGTATGGAAGTAGCAACTATGTTTGCCAGCATCGGAAGCCACTCAACGGGGGTTAGCATCATGAATGTTACAAACCAGAAGATGGTCCATTGTTTGTACCTTGCCACAGTCACAACACGAATTGTCTGTATAGCCCCATTTGATTGTTTGCTGTCTGCATCGTCCAACTCCCGTGCGAAACTGTTTAGAGCCGACCAGGGTTTCCTGTTGAGATTGAAGCTTTCAACCCTTTTGCTTGGGTCGTGGATTAGGTGATGGTTTTCCACGTCGCCTCTTCTCAGACCGTGCCATGCATTCTTCCATTCAGCATCGAGACCCTCTGTGCCCAATGCTCTGCTCCAGACGATAGGTTTCCTGGACTTGAGTCTCGTGGGTCCTCCCATGTCGGCATGTATGGGTAGCCTTGGGTTTGCTTCAATTTCTACTATGTCCTGGGTTGCTTTCTCTCTACGTATGGAAGTAGGAGCGATGTTTGCCAGCATCGGAAGTCACTCAGCGGGGGTTGGCCTGAGAGTGCCGGTAACGGTTCTCAGCCTGGCATTTAGTTGTACATCCACTCTTTTGGCGTGCGGGCTTCTGCTCCAGACTGGGTCACAGTATTCTGCAGCGCTATACGTGAGTGCCAGTGCGTAGTAAAGCCGGCCGGAGTGGCCGAGCGGTTCTAGGCGCTACAGTCTGGAGCCGCGCAACCGCTACAGTCGCAGTTTCGAGTCCTGCCTCGGGCATGGATGTGTGTAATGTCCTTAGGTTAGTTGGGTTTAAGTAGTTCTAAGTTCTAGGGGACTGATGACCTCAGAAGTTAAGTCCCATAGTGCTCAGAGCCAGTGCGTAGTAAATCGCCCAAACTGATAGCCAAAAAAAAAATTTTGGAATGTAGACTGCTGAAAGGTGTTTAACTTGACATCCTGTATCGACAAGCTGAGTCCCGCAACCATCTCTACAAGGTGGGCATACAGTCTTAAATTATTTGTTCAACTTCCAATCCGCTAAACGCAAAGCCAGTTCTATTATTAAACAACCTACCTAGCAACAATAGTGTTTCATTTGCCAACAGCTGCCAAAATAGTTCAGTTATTAATTCAGACACGTATCTTTCGTTTTAGTGATTTCTTCCAATATTTAAATTAATGAAGACATAAGCACTAATCGTAGTCTTTCACTGACAACCTGATTTTATGACAGGCCAAATCACGATTCAAAGTGTGTGGTCGTGATGGTGGGTCCGGAGAGCGGCGGTAAATTATTCCGAAGGTGCCTTCCAGTTTCCTTGGAGAGCTCCGGAAATGGAAGTGGAGCGGGAAGGACGGACAATGTTTTTGCGGCGGAAAGCGTGTCAGCGCTTGGGAGGTCGGGTCGCGGTGCGACTCCATTGCCTCTCCAATCGCCGCGGCGCTGCGCTGCGCTGGTCTTCGGCCTCCACGGACACAGCTGCAGTTCTTCTGGCAGCCGAGACGAGGATGGCGCGCCGAGGTCGCGCCGTCTGCCAGCCAATAGGGAGCCTGCAACTGCTCACCTGTGGGGAAACGCGCCACTCAGCAGTATGAACCTCCGACAAAAACTATAGTTTACCATTTTCTGACCGTGTGCCGTCGTGTCACCACCAGACCTTCATATGATACTTGATACAAAACTTATAATATGTCGTTAACTGCTTGTATATTTGGAAGTTCACCGCTTTTCAGGAAGAAAATGATAAAGAAAGTAAAAAATCCCGTCTCCTCGGCAAAATGTTAAACATTTATATACTTTTAATTAAATTTATAGTAAATATTCTATCTGTAGGAACAATACATATTACCGGTGTAAGTAGGCTGTTTAGGTTTTTATGTTGGAAACGCCACGTAGCGCTCTGTATGAAAATCACTGACTGTGCTGTGTGCAGTCTGTGGCTGGTTGGACTCATTGTTGGAATATTCGCTTGTGTAGTGTTGGACAGTTGGATGTGAACAGCGCGTAGCGTTGCGCAGTTGGAGGTGAGCCGCCAGGAGTGGTGGATGTGGGGAGAGAGATGGCGGAGTTTTGAGAGCAGATGATCTGGACGTGTGTCCATCAGAGACAGTAAATTTGTAAGACTAGATGTCATGAACTGATATATAATGACTTCTGAATACTATTAAGGTAAATACATTCTTTGTTCTGTATCTACATCTTTCATCTGCTAACTATGCCTATCATTAGTTAGTGCCTTCAGTAGTTAGGATCTTTCGTTTTGCTCGTAGTATTGGCGCTCGCTTGTATTGCAGTAGTTCGAGTAACGAAGGTTTTTGTGAGGTAAGTGATCCATGAAAGGTATAGGTTATTGTTAGTCAGGGCCATTCAGGGGATTATTGAAAGTCAGATTGCGTTGCGATAAGAAAAAAAAAATATTGTGTGTCAGTTTAGTGATGATCAGAATAAGTAAAGAGAGAAATGTCAGAGTACGTTCAGTTTTGCTAAGCTGTTTGAATATCAAATAACGTAAGAGGTTTACCAGCACAGTCATTTTACAGTTTTTCTAAGGATACGTTTCACCAGCAACAACAAGTACACAGCACTAGTGTCTTTAACTGTCTGCAACATCAGTTTACATCCCGACGTCCTACGAGTAGAATATAATTCGGCGCCAGGTTCTGTGCGTAGCTGAAGCGTCGCTGAAGTAATCAGTTGGAATGCCGCCCCCTCCCCCCCCCCCCACCCCTCACGCAGTTTCCTTCGTGTCATCAGCCGTTGCGTCCCGTTGCTCTGCAACAATGCTCTTGATCATAACGAATTGTCACGCGTGATTTTGGGCCTGCGAGATGGTGAGACAAGCGGAGCTTGTAATTGCGGGTGATTCGATGCCAATCCGGCGTTCTGTGAAAACATCACTCAGATAATGGTGATTTACCTGCGTATAAATATGCAACCAGTCGCTTTTTTGGATTGTTGATACGATTTGTTGCACCATCGGCTAGTTATCGAGCCACTGCAGGCTCGTCATCAGATGCAGGCGTTACAGGAAGATTATATCGTGGAACAAGTGCAGTTAGAAGCTGTGGTGGTGGAGCTGGCGAATATGATGGAAATTAATTAGTAATCGGTAACGAAAAGTTTATGAAACGAAAATGTTGTTACAATTTTGGTACTTAGTCTGCATCTTGGTATCCATATCAAATCCATTCCCATAACGTAATTATCAGATGTACACACAAATATACACAGTATTTAGCTACGCTTGGTTTCACACTTATTCACAGAATGCAAATACAATTTGCAAATAAGAAGAATACGTATGCGATAACTAAAACATTTTGTCATATCATGACCTCTGGCCTCAGATGTGTCATTCAGCTATTCGCACACCGAAACAGCAAAATGGGTAGGCGTACGACATTGCTAAAACTAGCGGACATCTCTGATTAATTGGAATTTCAACAGGATTATGATCCAGGCCCATAACAACTCAACGTACTGATCTTAATCGACGGTAGCATGAAAAGACTTTGTATTGTAAATGTATGTGTTTTCCAAGCCAGCGCATACTTAATATGGGAAGGGTTACTCTCCAAGTCCTCACAAAAATATGGATTCTCCTTTGACGGAACCACGGCCTTCCGTTTCTGAGAAATCCAGTCAATGACATATTCATCGCGAAACATAACTTCGCCACGCTTCGAAATTGCGTCCGAGACCTGCAGCAGTGTATCACACGCATCCTTCTCTCGTCTTAAATCACTGTTTGACAATTCTTGAACATCCTATCGTCTGTATGAACGTAATTTTGAGTCATCTTTCACACGCTCCCGCAGACTTGACTGGCGCACACCCAGTACCGCTGAACTTTTTCGTGTCAACTTCGTTGTTGAGTATTCCAAAGATACTGTGACGTGTCTACATTGTTACTTTCCTGTTGAACGTTTCTCCTTCACACTACCTCAGAACCGTTCTCTGTAGTGGAGACTGACACCGAATCGCAACTGGAAGTTCATAAGCACTTGTTCCAACAACTGTCCAGTTCTTCGCCTTTGACGAACCTAGGTGTTCGCAATTTTGCACCCGTTAATATTGTGGTCACTTGTATCCACGATTGTTTCTGTAATATGCAACAGACAACAAAGAACTGTGTGATCCGTACGCACTGAATATAAACTTCTTATCCTCTCCCTGAAATATATTTGTCATCTAAGAATTATAAAACCAAACATATATTCCTGACTTCTAGCGCTGCTCATCGTTAAATAATTTAACAATTAACCAGTTGGTAATTTTTTTATTTTTATTTATTTATTTATTTACTCTCAGTAATCAGTATTTTGACAGATTTGATGTGGCCCACCACGAATTCCTCTCTCGTGCCAAACTTTTCATCTCAGAGCAGCTCTTGCAGCCTAGTCCTCACTTATGCGTTGGCCAATCTCTGTCTTCCTCTACAGTTTTTCCCCTCTACAGCTCCCTCTAGTACCATGGACGTCATTCCCTGATGTCTTAACAGATGTCCTATCGTCTTGGCCCTTCTTCTTATACTTCGACATATTCCTTTCTTCGGCGATTATGCGGAGAATCTTTTGATTCCTTGCCTTAGAGTCCACCTAACTTTCAACATTTTTGTGTAGTTACTTTCTTCTCAAAAACATCGATTCTCTTCTATTCGGGTTTTCCCATATTACTTGGCCGGCCGGGGTGACCGAGCGGTTCCAGGCACTACAGTCTGGAACCGCGCGACCGCGACGGTCGCACGTTCGTATCCTGCCTCGGGCATGGATGTGTGTGATGTCCTAAGGTTAGTTAGGTTTAAGTAGTTCTACGTTCTAGGGGACTGATGACCTTAAAAGTCCCATAGTGCTCAGAGCCATTTGAACCACATTCCATGTTTCACTACCGTACAACACTGTGCTGTGCTCCAAAGGTACATTCTCAGAAATTTCTTCCTCAAATTAAGGCCTGTATTTGATACTATCAGATTTCTCTTGGCCACTAAAGCCCTTTACGCAAGTGCTAGTCTGTTCTTTGTGTCCTCCTTGTTCGTTCGTCATGAGTCATTTTGCTGTGTAGTTAGCAGAATTCATTAACCTCACTACTTCAGCTAGGTGCTGTATTTTTGAGATGGTTCACATTCTAATCGCTTGTGGAAGTTCGTACGTAATAGGAGGCCACGTAATAAAAAGTCTTCAGTGATTCCCCAAAAACGTACTTGATTCTAAAGTGGCCAAGAAAAAACTGAATATATTTTAGAAGAAATACACAACGGTGAGTACTGAATCTTCCATTTCACTATAAGATCATGACCGCCTCAGGCTGCTTGTCCATGTTGGGTGAACGGCTGGGGTTTGTATCCGGCAACGTACTAATTCATGCCGCGCGAAGTATAACCGCGCGGTTTGAGGCCCCATGTTACGCCGGAGGCTCGGATCCTTCCTCGGGCATTGGTGAGTGTGTTGTCCTTAGCGTGAGTTAGTTTCATTTAGTTTAATTAGTGTGTAAGTCTAGCGAACCTCAGCTGTTTGGTCCCTTAGGAATTCACACACGTTTTAACACATTTTTTGAAGTATAGCCGTCAGCACTCGCCAGCGTAGATCGCGTAACAAGTTAAAACAAACAAAACACTTTATAGATTAATTACATATATTACCACACATCGTGTAGACGGCTAAATTCTCTGTGAGACTGTGCAACTTCTGCACCCCTGCACACAGCACGAGAGTACTGAATTTGCCTCATTGAGTTCTGTTCTGTTATTTTTTTTATGTTGTTTGAAATTATACTCATCCCGGCGGTTTGCAGAATACTAATTAGTAGATACAAATCAAGGGCGTACAGTCGTTATTCTTAGGTTAGGTTAGATGAGACACACGGTGAGGTGATTCTCGAAGATATGGAACGTGTCACAAAAATGCGTAATAGATGTGTACAAAAGAACTGGCATGCTAAACTGCCTTCTACAGATAATGAGTGAAATTAGCCTCAAGGATATGGAGGAAGGTAAAAATTTTATACATTTTTCGTATAGATATTTATTGCAAGAGTAAACATTTAATTGAATACATACAAACTTTATAAGTTAATTCCAAGCCTATTTTAGCCATGCATCGTTAAAAAACGTTTGCAGTGTTTAACTATCGGAATGAAGTCGAGCAGACGTAGGATATTCATTCCACAGTATGCATGTTTAGACTCATTTTTAGCAATAAATAGATAGAACAGGTGGCCAAAAATATGGAAACACTACACAACACATTACCATGTCTAATCCGCTGCAGGGAAAGCGTTGGGCATTTAAAACAGCTTCCAGTCTTTGTTCAAATGTTAAAATGTGTGTGAAATCTTATGGGACTTAACTGCTAAGGTCATCAGTCCCTAAGCTTTCACATTACTTAACCTAAATCATCCTAAGGTCAAACACACACACACCCATGCCCGAGGGAGGACTCGAACCTCCGCCGGGACCAGCCGCACAGTCTACGCTTCCAGTCGTGTCGGAATGGATAAATGCAGGTCCTGCGGGGTTTTCAAGGGAAACTTATACCATTCTTCCTGTACAATAGTAGCAACTTCACGTAACGATGGTAGAGATAGATAGCCACCGTACACCGTGCTCCCCATGCCACAAGGACTCAATAATGTTGAAGTCTGAAGACTGTGTTGGTCAGGGGAGATGCCGTGAAACGTCCCCTTAGAACAAATTATACAAGACTCTGCTTAAACTGACACACAATATTTTTAGCGCAACGCAATCTGACTTTCAGAAATCCCTACAAAAGAATGGCCCTGACTAACATTAACCTATACCTTTCACAAATCACTTACCTCACCAAAAATCTTCGTTACTCAAGCTACAGAAATACAGCGAGCGCCACTACTGCCAGCTAAATAACAGATTCAAACTACGGAAGGCACTAACTACTGATAGGGATGGTTAGCAAATGAAAGATTTTAATAGAGAACAAACAATGTATTTACCTTAATAGTCATAATATATATATATCAGTTCATGACATCCATTCTGTACTCAAAAATCCGCCATCTCATTTCCCACATCCACCACTGCTGGCGGCTCACCTCCAACTGCGCAAGGCTGCGCGCTGTTCACATCCAGCTGCCGCTGCCCAACACTACAATGGCAGACAACAATGCAAACTAGCCACAGACTGCACACAGCACAGCCAGTGATTTTCATACAGAGCGCTACGTAACGTTGCCAATAAGAAAACATAAACAGCCTACTTACAGCGGTAGTTCATCGCCGTGCTCGTAAAACCAGTCCAGGACGGCGCGTGAGCAGGGGCCCTATCGTCCTGGAACATGGCATCACCATTGGGGAACAAATAATGTATGTTGGGGTAGATCTGATCAGCCAAAGTGGTCACATAATCTTTGACAGTAATGCGTCCTTGCAGAGTAACGGTAAGTCCCATGGAATACCACAATATGGCTGCCGAAAGCGTCACCGAAACGCCGCCATGTTTCACTCTTGGCAGCATGCAGTCTATATCCTGTGGTTGGAGTGGCGTACGCCAGCGCTAGACTCGCTTGAAGTGTGAAACAAGACTTATTTAACCAAATGACTTTCTTCCTGTGCTACAGGTTTTCCGGCTGCGCCGCCACGTTTTCAAGTTACGTGCATTTCCATCACTGATGGGTGGCATTGGAATTCCAGTGCGACCTGCAACTCCCAGCTTATGGAGCTTCATTCGTGTTGTTTTGCTGCTGAAAGGGTTCGCGAGTGCGACAGTCAATTATACAGTGACTTTCGCAGCTCTCGTTTTATTTGTGTCACCATCCTCTTCAAGGAGCGTCTGTCATAATCACTCAGCACACACTTTCATCCGCTTTGTGACTTAGCGGATGATGTTTTTCCGCTCTCCCTGTCTATGGTATAAACCTTAGATACAGTGTCTCTTGAAAACACCAAATACACTACTGGCCAATAAAATTGCTACACCACGAAGATGACGTGCTACAGATGCGAAATTTAACCGACAGGAAGAAGATGCTGTGATATGCAAATGATTAGCTTTTCAGAGCATTCACACAAGGTTGGCGCCGGTGGCGACACCTACAACGTGCTGACATGAGTAAAGTTTCCAACCGATTTCTCATACACAAACAGCAGTTGACCGACGTTGCCTGGTGAAACGTTGTTGTGATGCCTCGTGTAAGGAAGAGAAACGCGTACCATCACGTTTCCGACTTTAATAAAGGTCGGATTGTGGCCTTTCGCGATTGCGGTTTATCGTATCGCGACATTGCTGCCCGCGTTGATCGAGATCCAATGACTGTTAGCAGAATATGGAATCGGTGGGTTCAGGAGGGTTATACGGAACGCCGTGCTGGATCCCAACGGCCTCGCATCACTAGCAGTCGACATGACAGGCGTCTTATCCGCGTGTCTTTGACGGATCGTGCAGCCACCACTCGATCCCTAACTCAACAGATGGGGACGTTTGCAAGACGACAACCATCTGCACGAACAGTTCGACGACATTTGCAGCAGCATGGACTATCAGCTCGGAGACCATGGCTGCGGTTACTCTTGACGCTGCAGCAAAGACAAGAGCGCTTGCGATAGTGTACTCAACGACGAACCTGGGTGCACGAAGGGCAAAACGTCATTTTTTCGGATGAATCCACGTTCTGTTTACAGCATCATGATGATCGCATCCGTGTTTGGCGACATCGCGGTGAAGCGTGTATTCGTCATTGCCATACTGGCATATCACCCGGCGTGATGGTATGGGGTGCCATTGGTTACACGTCTCGGTCATCTCTTGTTCGCATTGACGGCACTTTGAACAGTGGACGTTACATTCCAGATGTGTTAAGACCCGTGGCTCTAACCTTCATTCGATCCCTGCGAAACCCTACATTTCAGCAGGATAATGCACGACCGCATATTGTAGGTCCTGTACGGGCCTTTATGGATACAGAAAATGTTCGACTGCTGCCCTGGCCAGCACATTCTCCAGATCTCTCACCAACTGAAAACGTCTGGTCAACGGTGGCCAAGCAACTGGCGTATCACAATACGCCAGTCACTACTCTTGAACTGTGGTATCGTGTTGAAGCTGCATGGGCAACTGTAGCTGTACACGCCATCCAAGCTCTGACTCAATGCCCAGGCGTATCAAGGCCATTATTGCGGCCAGAGGTGGTAGTTATGGGTGCTGATTTCTCAGGATCTGTGCACCCAAATTGCTTGAAAATGTAATCACATGTCAGTTCTAGTGTAATATATTTGTCCAATGAATACCCGTTTATCATCTTCATTTCTTCTTGGTGTAGCAATTTTAATGGCCAGTAGTCTACTGCCCCTATCTTGGGTTATGAAAGCAACCACCATCGAGCACCAACAATCCTTCCAAGTTGGAATTCGCTTAGATCGGACGTAATGTTTGCAACACTACACACAACCGCTGTTGACACTTGCAACATTTTGAGGACATTGCAGATGTGCCATTCGTGGTCAAATACAACAGCGCATCCTGCAGGTTTGCCTTGCACCTGCATTTGTGTTCAACCAAGCATTTCTCAAGGTTTTCCCATATTTTTGACCAACACGTGTAATTGGTTCTTCTGAGAAACATGTCGGTGGGATAGGAGTTGGTCCCCAATAAGTGCTTTACGCTTTCCCGAACGATAAGAGGTGCAGAATGGGAGAAGTTCCAAGAGAATTTTTGACAACGATTCTGATAACCATCCAAAAAACGAAGGACCCAAAAAGTGATGAGTTCCATTCTCTAATATAACAGACGCTTCGAAAATATTAACGAATATAACTATCCACAACGCAGGAAGAAAAAGATTGCACCTGTCAGAAGACCTCTTGGGGGTCAGAAGAAACAGATGAACAGTAGAAGCTGTTCTAGTCCACAGCATAATCACTGAGAGGACGATAACTGTGAACAGACAACTATTACTCCCTTTAGTTGACACCGAGGATCCGTTTGATAATGTACATTCGAGTTTCCTCATCCAGACCCTTAAAATGATTGACGTGCATTGCAGAAAAACAAAAGTATGGGCGAACACAAAATAAATTCAAAGATAACGAATGGAGTTACGACAAGGGTGTGGGCAGTCGCCTCCGGCATTCAGTATCTACACAGAGGAAGTAGTTAACGAGTTCCAGACTAATGGAGGCAGCAGCTTTTTCCGAACCAGTAGTGAGAAAAGCACGAGTAGCATTAAGCAGTATAATGACATTTTTCGTTAGCGCAGTATACAGGTGAAGTTTCTATGTCTGTCTTGGCTTTTGCTAATGTATAGCTCGACTCGTTTCACATCCATGAAGATTCTCCTATGTAACAAAATGAACGAACGAATGAATGAATGCACACGGATGTCTTATTTTGAGTGATAAATATTATAAAGTGATGGATTCCATGTAGCAAGATATTTTTATATTAATCTGTTTGACTGAATGAGTATAGGATGGATAAACTTACGTAAATAGTGGATTTTTGGAAGTACTAAGTAACTGACTCTACTCTACTTCACATGATATGCTATTTCATGAATAAAAACGGGAAGTTTTCTTATCAAGTAAAATGCGTTCTTCGTTCTAGATATAAAAACTAAATTTCTAAACAAAATTTTTTGTGTCCTTGACGTCATCGTACCTCAGTTCATATTCGTAATTAACAACGCATAAAAGATTACGAGTCAACAAAAGGATTCGTGAAGTCACTGGTTTTGAGAAGCGGAAACTCTTTACTTTCCATTTGGTGTCACTGAATATTTTCAGTAAACTACAAAGAAATTATTGAATTACTTTTTCAATCATTCTCTTAGCTTGTGAGTTTTACAAATAAAATAATAACTCTTCAAGCCGGCCGGTGTGGCCGAGCTTTTCTAGGCGCTTCAGTCTGGAACCGCGCTACCACTACGGTCGCAGGTTCGAATCCCGCCTCGGGCATGGATGTGTGTGATGTCCTTAGGTTAGTTATGTTTAAGTAGTTCTACGTTCTAGGGGACTGATGACCTCAGAAGTTAAGTCCCATAGTGCTCACAGCTATTTTGAACCCAATATAAGCGTTGACTCGCTGGAAATGTATATATTGGCGAGCCACTTCAGTAACACGTCGGTAAGCACCTGGACATGACGAACCGCTGTCCAGTTGAAATATTGTGCAGCTTCCACAATTTAATCCGACGCGACGTTCGTAAACCTATGAAACAGTTATTACGTCGGGAAAGTCTCAAAACAGCACAACTTTCTATATGATCGATAACTAATCAAAATCAAAATATGATCGAATACGTTAATACTTTTCCTTTCTGTGATTTTCATCGGGCTATCAATTTCGGTCCGTAATGGTCATCTTCATATATATGAGGAAGAGAGAATCCAAATACAACTGCTGGACAGGTTGCATCTTGTAAGTTTTAAAATAATGAAAGGGTTTTAATTTCATTTGTGTAGAAACCTAACCACGAGCTTAAAAATGGGATGAAGCATATCTGAATTAAACAAAACAGACCTTCTGTTATCCCAGTATGATGAAACCAAAATTGCATCATCAAAAGATATAAGCGGAATTAGCTTGGTTCTCGCTCAAAGGGAGCACATGTCCACCGCAGCGCACGGGCACCGTAGCAGAGTTGAGGCACCTGAGGATGGGCTTCTGAGAGCCCGGAACCAGTCGTGATAATAACAGAAATTTACGACTGAAGCGGTATTTTCAACCTCTGGTAGGTTGGCACCGTCGAAAAGGTATAGTAACATAATGCAATACTACTTTAATACTTAATTACTGTGTTCGACATATTTAATTTAAAGGAAGCATTTAGTGGCACAATCTGAAAATGTTTGAACAAGAAACCAAGGTTATTGCCTATTAATTCCACCACTAGGTGCTTTTTTAAACTTAATTTACACCAAGACAAGTTTCGTGTTTTCACCAGTCTTAATTGACTTAATATAGCTATATTTTTTCAGTAGAAGTTTCAAACGCATGAGCTGCAGAAGGCAGTCAATTCTCGAATTAACAAATACAATAGACCGCATTAAAATCTTTGTGGTATAATTTAAGCTAGCCATCAGCAGCAGATTAACATTTAAGTCTGAGTTCAAACTGTACCTAAATGCCAGGTAGATCAACATGCTGTCCCAGCACGATCTGACGATTGAATTCGTGTGACAAGATTTTGAACAGTTGTTATGAATTTATGACTTGAAAATTGGGCAAAATTTTGCTTAATTAATAACTCATATACGAATGACGTCGTCATCGACAGGTCATTAAACCCAAATTTCCTTCCTCCCTTTCTTAATGCGGCATCAGATCACTTGATAATTACTGAAGATCTAAATTCGAATGGTGGCAATTGTGACAAATGGTACAGTCAATTGTGAACATGATGTCATTAAATAAAGTTAAACGAGAGTATAATGCCAAAACAAAAACAATCGTGTCAACCAATTCTTTCATTTATATAATATAAATATCGTTGTCCATACAAGAAAATTAAAAAAAATGCGTTACAACAGGGCAGTGAAAGCAGAGTGTCTGTACGCAAGTGAATTCATAGAACAGAATTATAAATTGAACAAAGTATAAATATTAGGTGACCTTAGTAGTCCAGCAGGTATGGCACTAGCCTCCACCCTGTAAGTCCCAGGTTCAATCCCGGGTACGAATAAGGATTTTTCCTCGTTTCCGCCCGCCAACTGAGACTGTGTTAAATGAGGATCTTTCGCGGGGGTAAAAGGCGGCCGGGAAATGAGACACCTTCCTTCCCCCTTCTAGTGCTGCAGTGAAGAGAGGCCGTACCCGACACATAGTCAGGCCCATAGCCAAGGCTGTGTGCCACAGATTTTATATTTAAAAAAAAATAAACAGTAGACCCGTGACAAATTTTAGGTCGAATGTGAAGCACAGGAGCCTGGAAACTAAGATGCAATGATAAATATCTCAAATTTAGAAAAAAATAACACAAACAATGAAGAAAAAAGACAGTTCTGGACATTTGTACATGATTAATGGCAATAAGATACAAAATAGATGTACATGATCTCTGTCAAAAGAAATTACCTACAAGCTGAATGCGGAAGGTTAAAAAAAATTAGATATACTGGAATACTCTCTTTCAAATTCTGAAGGTGGCATGGGTAAAATACAGGGAGCGTAAGGCTATTTACAGTTTGTACAGAAACCAGATGGCAGTTATAAGAGTCGAGGGTCATGAAAGGGAAGGAGTGGTTGGGAAGGGAGTGAGACAGGGTCGTAACCTATCCCCGATATTATTCAATCTGTATATTGAGCAAGAAGTAAAGGAAACAAAAGAAAAATTCGGAGTAGGAATTAAAATCCATGGAAAAGACATTGTAATTCTGTCAGAGGCAGCAAAGGACCTGGAAGAGCAGCTGAACGGAGTGGATAGTGTCTTGAAAGGGGGAGATAAGATTAACATCAACAAAAGCAAAACGAGGATAATGGAATGTAGTCGAATTAAATCAGGTGATGCTGAGGGTACTAGATTAGGAAATGAGACGCTTAAAGTAGTAAATGAGCTTTGCTATTTGGGGAGCAAAATAACTGATGATGGTCGAAGTAGAGAGGATATAAAATGTAGACTGGCAATGGCAAGGAAAGCGTTTCTGAAACAGAGACATTTGTTAACATCTAGTATAGACTCGTGTCAGGAAGTCGTTTCTGAAAGTATTTGTATGGAGTGTGGCCATATATGGAAGTGAAACGTGGATGATAAATAATTTAGGCAAGAGGAGAATAGAAGCTTTAGAAATGCGGTGCTACAAATGAATGCTGAAGATTAGATGAGTGGATCACATAACTAATGAGGAGGTATTGAATAGAATTGGGGAGAAGCGAAATTTGTGGCACAACTTGACTAGAAGGAAAAAAAATGGTTCAAATGGCTCTGAGCACTATGGGACTTAACTTCTGAGGTCATCAGTCCCCTAGAACTTAGAACTACTTAAACCTAACTAACCTAAGGACATCACACACATCCATGCCCGAGGCACGATTCGAACCTACGACCGTAGCGGTCGCGCGGTTCCAGACTGTAGCGCCTAGAAGCCCTCGGCCACTCCGGTCGGCACTAGAAGAAGGGATTGGTTGGTAGGGCATATTCTGAGGCATCAAGGGGTCACCAATTTAGTACTGGAGGGCAGCGTGGAGGGTAAAAATCGTGGAGGGAGACCAAGAGATGATTACACTAAGCAGATTCAGAAGGAAATGGTTGCAGTAGGTACTGGGAGATGAAGGAGCTTGCACAGGATAGAGTAGCATGGAGAGCTGCATGAAACGAGTCTCTGGATGAAGACCACAACAACAACAACAGACATACACAACATAAAAATAAACGATGTGGCAGAAAGAGATATTTTAGAAGTAAAGTCTTTAAATCTAGAGGTAATGCAAACCGGAAACAGTACGACGTGTGATGTGGTATGAAGAACAGACATGGTGAAAAGACGAAAGAATTTTGGACGGAAAGAATAAAGTAAATGAAAAGGAATGGAAGTCGGACAACTCGCAAGGGGGGAAAAGCTCGTGTTCTGGCTATTGTCGCATGCAGCCTGAAGCTGATACCGAGAAGCATCAGGCAGCAGGAAAGATCGTAACCAAACCCACGTGTCATTGGCTGAGAGGGAGCAGCGCCGCCAACCTTGAGCCGCGGATAAGGAGTGAGCTCGTGATTAGCGCTATGTTCTTCGTCAGCCGGGAGAGAGACGCAGGGAGATTAGCGCCGATCGAGCCCGCATCAGGCGCAGGCAAACCGGTCACCGGCCGACCTATGGGCAGCACACCAGCTAATCGCCCTTGACTGGAGTGGCCGTGACTGATGACTCGGCGGTGGCGCCGTGGCAGCCGGCTGCTGTCTCAACGCGACACTTCGTGCGCGCGAGGTCCGTAGGCACCTCCACTAGTTACCAATTGTGACGTGCATCCGTCTTGTTCAAATTACAGCTCATCTTCTTCTTCACTGTTTATCCCTGAGGTTGGTTTGCAGCATTAAGCTGATTCCAATCTTCTCTCTGCCTTATTCTCGATTTCCTCATAGTGCGCACACTGTCCCTGCTGTCTGTAGTACCCTTGTGATTCCTTCCATCAACAGCACTTTCTGCCATCCATAATGAGATTTTCACTCTGCAGCGGAGTGTGCGCTGATATGAAACTTCGTGGCAGATTAAAACTGAGTGCCGGACCGAGACTCGAATTCGGGACCTTTGCCTTTCCCGGGCAAGTGCTCTACCATCTCAGCTACACAAGCACGACTCACGCCCCGTCCTCACAGATTTACTTCTGCCAGTTTCTCGTCTCCTACCTTCCAAACTTCGCAGCAGCTGTCCTGGAAACCTTGCAGAACTAGGACTCCTGGAAGAAAGGATATTGCGGAGACATGGCTTAGCCACAGCCTGGGGGATGTTTCCAGACAAGCACTTGCCTGCGAAAGGCAAAGGTCCCGAGTTCCAACCTCGGTCCGGCACACAGTTTTAATCTGCCAGGAAGGTTCACTTTCTGCCATGTTGTCCGCCTGCTTAGCTAAGTGGAAACCTGTTTGCCTACCATACAGCGGTCCTGGGTACGATTCCTGACCGGGAAGGAGATTTTCTCCACTCGTGGACTGGGTGTTGTGCTGCCATCATCATCATCACCGACGTGGAAATCGCCCAATGTTGCGTCACCTGAAATAAGACTTGCACCCGGCGGCCAAACTCCCCAGGATGGAGAAGCTGCACGATCCTTTCAGTTCATTTTTTCTGCCATGTTGCTGTTGTGCCCTAAAATGTGTCTTACGAGTTTGTCTTTTCTTTGTTGGATAAGGAGAGGAATCTCGTTGCCTGTTTTTTTCGCAGGTCCACTTGATTGCCAACGCCACTTTGTTGTGACTCCTAAGACTGACAGGCACCGAAGGATGACAGGGGTAAGTTTGTTGTGCAGGGCATCCTGTTGCCCTAAATGAGAAATCATTTCAGACGCACAACAACCAACTGATGGTCAATGGCACAGGGTGTGGAACGCAAGGGAAAACCACCCCGTCAAAGATCCACGGATGTCCGAAGCCTCAGCAGTACACGATTTTTTTTTTTTTTTTTTTTTTGGTCATCATTCTACTGACTGGTTTGATGCGGCCCGCCACGAATTCCTTTCCTGTGCTAACCTCTTCATCTCAGAGTAGCACTTGCAAGCTACGTCCTCAATTATTTGCTTGACATATTCCAATCTCTGTCTTCCTCTACAGTTTTTGCCCGCTACAGCTCCCTCTAGTACCATGGAAGTCATTCCCTCATGTCTTAGCAGATGTCCTATCATCCTGTCCCTTCTCCTTATCAGTGTATTCCACATATTCCTTTCCTCTCCGATTCTGCGTAGAACCTCCTCATTCCTTACCTTATCAGTCCACCTAATTTTCAACATTCGTCTATAGCACCACATCACAAATGCTTTGATTCTCTTCTGTTCCGGTTTTCCCACATTCCATGTTTCACTACCGTACAATGCTGTACTCCAGACGTTCATCCTCAGAAATTTCTTCCTCAAATTAAGGCCGGTATTTGATATTAGTAGACTTCTCTTGGCCAGAAATGCCTTTTTTGCCATAGCGAGACTGCTTTTGATGTCCTCCTTGCTCCGTCCGTCATTGGTTATTTTACTGCCTAGGTAGCAAGCAGAATTCCTTAACTTCATTGACTTAGTGACCATCAATCCTGATGTAAGTTTCTCGCTGTTCCCATTTCTACTACTTCTCATTACCTTCGTCTTTCTCCGAAGTACTCTCAAACCATACTGTGTACTCATTAGACTGTTCATTCCGTTCAGCAGATCATTTAATTCTTCTTCACTTTCACTCAGTATAGCAATGTCATCAGCGAATCGTATCACTGATATCCTTTTACCTTGTATTTTAATTCCACTCCTGAACCTTTCTTTTATTTCCACCATTGCTTCCTCGATGTACAGATTGAAGAGTAGGGGCGAAAGGCTACAGCCTTGTCTTACACCCTTCCTAATACGAGCACTTCGTTCTTGATCGTCCACTCTTATTATTCCCTCTTGGTTGTTGTACATATTGTATATGACCCGTCTCTCCCTATAGCTTACCCCTACTTTTTTCAGAATCTCGAACAGCTTGCACCATTTTATATTGTCGAACGCTTTTTCCAGGTCGACAAATCCTATGAAAGTGTCTTGATTTTTCTTTATCCTTGCTTCCATTATTAGCCGTAACGTCAGAATTGCCTCTCTCGTCCCTTTACTTTTCCTAAAGCCAAACTGATCGTCACCTAGCGCATTCTCAATTTTCTTTTCCATTCTTCTGTATATTATTCTTGTAAGCAGCTTCGATATATGAGCTGTTAAGCTGATTGTGCGATAATTCTCGCACTTGTCAGCTCTTGCAGTCTTCGGAATTGTGTGGATACCAGTATAATATGCAGATTTTTTACGGAGAGCTGAAGAAAATAGGTGTGAAATATAAAGTCATACGGGTGATCCTCAGCTTTTATAAGAACGAAACGGCTATGATTAGGAATACTCATAAAGAATAGGAAGCAAAAGTTAGAAAAGGCGTGAGAAAAATGAGGTGTCTTCCGAAGAAGGAGGTCCCATGACAAAGTTGGTACCTCACGACGGAACCACAAGTAAGGACAGTCGGACCTAACGCAGCAACGAATGAGAGAAGTCGGTGTCAACACATCATCAAGAGGTTTCATATGCCGCCAATACTGGATGAGTAATTACGTCAGAGCGCAACGCCTCTCTCCCAGTCTGCTAATCATTACTTACGACGACAGCATCGTCTTACTTCAGATCCAGCACCGCCAGGTATATTATAAGTCGAAACTGTATCAAAGTTTATAGTAAATTCTTCATTGGGAAGAGATTATCAAATGTTTCAAATGGCTCTAAGCACTATGGGACTTAACATGTCAGGTCATCAGTCCTCTAGACTTAGAACTACTTAAACTTAACTAACCGAAGGACATCACACACATCCGTGCCCGAGGTAGGATTCGAACCTGCGACCGCAGCAGCAGCGCCGTTCCGGACTGTAGCGCCTAGATTCGCTCAGCCACAGCGAAGAGATTATCATTCTGTATATTATCAAGTAATAAGTTATAGTGTGCAGCGACAGTAAAAAATTTATAAGTAACATTCCTGTATACATGAATTGTTTCCAAGTTAAGTATTTTAGATTGTTCGAAGTTTCATAAAATGGTTTAACATCTTGTGTGTGTTGGAATAGCTGCTCGATCTCTTCCTTCCCGAAGCAAATCTAGACTTGCCAGAACTCACTACAGTGCCATCGCGAATGTCTCAAGTGTATTTTTCGTTCAGCAACAGAATGAGGTCAAAGATGATTGCTGCCGTGTTACAGTGCACCGAATTTCACGCTGGGTTTCCCTGTGAATGTTTTCAATTCCGCTAGTCACTTGGGCCAACATAGTATTACTTTGTTTTTGTGTGTCCTATAGAGTGTTTGGCGGTGTCTGAGCCCCACTAAAAATGAATCTAAAAGAAGTTCAATATCAGGCGCAGCAGATATATTTACATCCACACGGATATTCTGCATTCACATTTAAGTGCCTGGCAGAGGGTTCATCGAACCAATTTCACACAAATTCTCTACTATTCCACTGCCAAACAGCGTGTGGAAAGAACGAACACCTATATCTTTCCGTGCGAGCTCAAATTACCTTATTATGATGATCGTTTGTTCCTTTGTAGGTCGGCGTCAGCAAAATATTTTCGCATTCGGAGGTGAAAGCTGGAGATTGAAATAACTTGAGAAGATCCCGTCGCGACGAGAAACGACATTGTTTTAATGATGTCCACTCAAAATCTTGTACTATGTCCGTGATACTCTATCCCCTACTTCTCGATAGTAGAAAACGTGCTTTCTCGATGTACTCCGTTAATCCTGTCTAGTAAGGATCAAAATGGCTCTGAGCACTATGGGACTTAACTTCTAAGGCGATCAGTCCCCTAGAACTTAGAACTACTTAAACTTCACTAACCTAAGGACATCACACACATCCATGCCCGAGGCAGGATTCGAAACTGCGACGTAGCGGTCGCGCGGTTCCAGACTGTAGCGCCTAGAACCGCTCGGCTACTCCGGCCGGCTGCTGGTAAGGATCCCACACCGCGCAGCAGTATTCCAAAAGAGGACGGACAAGCGTGACGTAGGCAGTCTTTTTAGAAGATCTGTTGCATCTCCTAAATGTTTCACCAATAAATCGCAGTGTTTGGTTCGCCCTCCGCACAAAATTTTCTCTATGTACTGTTCAATTTCAGTTGATAGAAGGATTGCTGCAAGAGTCGCTGCAAGCAGCTCCACAAACGCTTGCTGCTTCCAAATTTTGCCAGTTTAACGGTAAAGAAGAGGGCTGATCGTAATTCCGCGCCCAATACGAAGCACACTTCACAGCATACAGCATTATAGGTATGGTGCGCATTTTTTTTCTATCAACCATAGAAGCCGACGTCTACAGACTGTTTAAATTGCGCACCGAATCACATGCGGAAGAAATTGCATATGATGACCTCATTCGTTTACTAAACCTTTATGAATCACAGATTCACTTCATTGCGGCAAGATTCAAGCAGCCGGAAGAGTCGCTGGAACAGTAGAATGCTGAACTGAGAGGGCTAATAAGAGTTTGCAGATTCAAGTGTTCTTGTGGATTAATTTACAGTGTTATGTTACATAACGCAATGACGCAAAATGTTTTACGTGCACTCATTCACACTGCTATTGCAAAACTACCTGATCCGGACCTGTAAACAGTTTCGTTATCTGTAGAATCTCAAAGTATTGTGAACACAACTGAAGTTGATTTTGAGTCTCCCTTATGTTACATAACGCAATGACGCAAAATGTTTTACGTGCACTCATTCACACTGCTATTGCAAAACTACCTGATCCGGACCTGTAAACAGTTTCGTTATCTGTAGAATCTCAAAGTATTGTGAACACAACTGAAGTTGATTTTGAGTCTCCCTTTACTTTTGAAACGTCCCCTTTGAGCAATTTATACACGACTGTGCTTAAACTGACACACAATGTTTTTAGCGCAACGCAATCTGACTATCAAAGATCCCTGCAAAAGAATGGCCCTGAGTAACTTTAACCTATACCTTTCACAAATCATTTACCTCACAAAAATCTTCGTTACTCGAACTACTGCAATACAGCGAGCGCCACTATTGCCAGCTAAATAAAAGATTCAAACTACAGAAGGCACTAACTACTGATAGGGATAGTTAGCAAATGAAAGATATTAATAGAGAACAAACAATGTATTTACCTTAATAGTCATAATATATATAGCAGTTCATGGCAAATTACAAAACTCCGCCATCTGTCTCCCCACATCCACCACTGCTGGCGGCTCACCTCCAACTGCGCAACGCTACGCGCTGTTCACATCCAGCTGCCGCTGCCCAACACTACAATGGCAGACAACAATGCAAACTAGCCACAGGCTGCACACAGCACAGCCATACAGAGCGCTACGTGGCATTACCCATATAAAAATCTAAACAGCCTACTTACATAGCCCCCATGCTCCCCACAAAAAATTTTACAAAATATTTTTGGGCAGTGGCCAATAATGATTTGAAAAAATTTTTCATAATTACAATAACAAAGAAATCAAATGCACACACTTACTTATATAATGTTGGTCAAAAGCTAAAATTTTCTCACAGTCCATAAAGACAGTCCAGATTGTTCATCACAGTAAAATTTCAGTGTTTTACTCAAAGTCTGAGCAGTAAAAGAAAATGCACACGGAAGTAGTGGATTTCCATGGAGTCTTGCAGAAGTAGTGTTGTCCTTCCAACGGAAAGACAGTGCTGAAACTTGACATGCTGACAGGTAATGGGCCACAACAGAGCAAACCCACAGCAGAGTCAGTCGAAGTTGATGAATATTGGTAGGTAGGTCATCACAGAGCAGACCCACTGTAGTCCTGGTAGAGATGACCAGCAGCCATATGTTGTGACTGTGCGGGTGCACAATCACCAGTGAAGAGTCTTGCAGTTAATATAGCAAGTCCATAACCACCACTTGTGCACTCACAAAGTTTTTGGAATTGTCCTTAGAACGAGCAATGCTGTTATCCAGACCCTTGCTCAATTATCAACACACGTGGAAACACTAACAGTCCCTACTTCTCACATATTGTCCATATACTATGACCAACAGAAACGTGTGCAGTGAAATGTAACATACTTAATTAGATGAACTGGTGTCAATTACAATATTATAACATAAGAATACAATTACAAAGATACAAAGTACAGCATTAAAAACATAATAATACAGATAACATCTGTGGTAATATGAGCTTTGCAAAAGAATTGAACTAACATATACATCAGTGTTACAGGAATTATGACATGAGTACATACATAAAAGATCAGAATAACTTGCGAAACATCAACTTCACACATGAGCATTAAAACAAAACAGAATAAATAATGTCTAACATCTTTACAAAGTAAATAACATATTATTAATGCCAATTATATTCGAGGATAACAGTATTCCTCATCATAGTGAATGTAGCTTAGTATTAGAAGAAGAAAAAATTCTATGAAACTACACAGAGACAGGAAGAAAACAAATACACAAGGGTACACAAACATATAGTGGGATAACACAAAAGGGAAAGGACAGGGTTTGTTTTACTGCAGTATTTTGCATGGAGATCTCCCTTCGCTCATCATTATTCCCAAAAAGTCCTATCTAAGCCTGCCTTCTGTATTCTGTTCACATCCTCTGTCAAAAATAGTTTTTCTCCACTGTACAGTATCCTTTTTTTTTTTTTTGCCCAAACCATTTTCATATAGCTTCTCAATACATTTCTTCCAAGTCATCATAGTTAGTTTCTTATATAGTCTACCCCTCTTAAGTTAACTTAAATCTACTGAGCTCAGATATATATACCAAGGGACGAGGCAATGCAGCATCACATAAAACAATTAATATAAACAGCAATGAAAAAAAACGCAGATTTGCGAAGCAAGCAGCATTAAGAAATTAGCAAAGCAATTGCAATACTACAACTAATATAAGGCAATGTGCAGCAAACAATAAAAATTAGCTTAGAAGAGTAACACAAAGTCAAATTCAGTAACACTATGCCTGGCAAACAGTATTAACTTATACCTAAACATGACATAGCTCAAGCAGAAAAAATATTACAGTAAAAACAACAATGCAGATAAGGGAAATGTATATTCACATCTTAATGTCTATGTAATTAAAGTGGTGCACCACAACAACTTATTGTAAAAAAAATGTTACCATGTACTTGAAAAGAATATTGTGTGTCCAGTTACTGTTACTAGTCCCTTCTAATTGTTCTTTCCTTTCCAAGTGCTCCTTTTTTAAAGAATGTGGATTACAAAATTATTATTTAATAGATCTGTTGACAGAAAGTGTTCACATTAGCAAATGCATTTTATTTTATAAAATCAATGCTGCAACACAGCTGGAAACCAGATATCAAATGAAATAAGCAATTACGCAAACCAAAGCATAAAAATATCATTCAATAGTCATGTGACATTTCATAAGTTAGTAGAAATTCTCTCAACTCTCGTAGAAAGACGCTTGTCATAATCAGGTGTGCAGATGTAAAAATATTTCTCGTCATTTCATTAGGCATTTCAGTAAATATCATAAATTACGAGCTCCACAGTATGCTTTCAACAAGGAAATGTCAATAGCGAGGACAATGGCCTCCCCTTTCTTTTTTTCTACCTGTGCTTCTGACGAGGCACTCACACTAATGGCTTGTTCTCCAGGCGTCTGACACCCCTGGGTGCCCACGACGCACGTGCAGGTGGTCACCTAACTTTCTTACGGAAATATTTACGACACCAGTTTCCGCTACAGTGACAGTCTCATATAAAAATTTCACAGGTCGAGAATTTACGTTGCAAATGTGTAGAAACAAAATCCTATGCATATAACAGTGTCCAAAAAAATTTTCGCCGGCATTGTGATACATTGACGCATTTACACACATTTCATAACTCTTAATGTACGATTCTTGGTTTGCAACATCCTTTTTCACAAGTCAAGAGTCCCTAACTTCTATTCATTATTCTCACTTACCTCACAAAAATCTTCGTTACTCGAACTACTGCAATACAGCGAGCGCCACTATTGCCAGCTAAATAAAAGATTCAAACTACAAAAGGCACTAACTACTGATAGGGATAGTTAGCAAATGAAAGATATTAATAGAGAACAAACAATGTATTTACCTTAATATCATCACAAGTCATAATATATGTAATTTCAAAACTCCGCCATCTCTCTCCTCACATCCACCACTGCTGGCGGCTCACCTCTAACTGCGCAACGCTACGCGCTGTTCACATCCAGCTGCCGCTGCCCAACACTACAATGGCAGACAACAATGCAAACTAGCCACCGACTGCACACAGCACAGCCAGTGATTTTCATATAGAGCGCTACGTAACTTTGCCAATAAGAAAACATAAACAGCCTACTTACATAGCCCCCATGCTCCCCACAAAAAATTTTACAAAATATTTTTGGGCAGTGGCCAATAATGATTTGATAAAATTTTTCATAATTACAATAACAAAGATATCAAATGCACACACTTATTAATACAATGGTGGTCAAAAGCTAAAATTTTCTCACAATCCATAAAGACAGTCCTGATCATTCATCACAGTAAACGTCCGCCCCAGTAGCTGAGTGGTCAGCGTGACGGATTGCCGTCCTCCGGGCCCGGGTTCGATTCCCGGCTGGGTCGGAGATTTTCTCCGCCCAGGGACTGGGTGTTGTGTTGTGTTCATCATCATTTCATCCCCATCCGGCGTGCGGGTCGCCCAATGTGGCGCCGAATGTAATAAGACCTGCGCCAAGGCGGCCGGACCTGCCCCGCGAGGGGCCTCCCGGCCAATGACGCCTAACGCTCATCATCATCACAGTAAAACTGCCATTTCTTTTATCAAAGTCTGAGCAGTAAAAGACAATGCACACGGAAGTAATGGATGTCCATGCAGTCTTGAAGAAGTAGTGTTGTCCTTCCAACAGAAAGACAGTGCTGACTCTTGACATGCAGACAGGTAATGGACCACAACAGAGCAAACCCACAGCAGTGTCATTCGACGTTTTGAAGAAGATTGGTAGGTAGGTCATCACAGAGTAGACCCACTGTAGTCCTGGTAGAGATTACGGTATTTGTGGGCCACCAGAGGTGTAGACCCACTGCAGTCCTTGTAGAAAGTGTGGACAGGCCCACTGTAGTCCTGGTAGAGATTGTGGTATTGGTGGGCCACCAGAGGTGCAGACCCACTGCAGTCCTTGTAGAAATTGTGGACAGGCCCACTATAGTCCTGGTAGAGATGGCCAGCAGCCATCTGTTGCGACTGTGCAGGTGCACATTCACCTTCTAAGAGTCTTGCGGAGAATATAGCAAGTCCATAAACCACCACTTGTGCACTCACAAAGTTTTTGGAATTGTCCTTAGAACGAGCAATGCTGTTATCCAGTCCCTTGCTGAATTATCAACACACATGTAAACACTAAGAGTCCCTACTTCTCACATATTGTGCATTACTATGACCAACAGAAATGTGTGCAGTGAAATGAATGCTTACAAGTTACTTAATTTGATGAACTGGTGTCAATTACATTGTTATAACATGAGAATACAATTACAAAGGTACAAAATACATCATTAAAGAACATAACAATACAGATAACATTTGTAGTGCAGGCTTTACAAAAGAATCGAAATAGACATATACATGAGTGTTAGAGGAATTATGACATGAGTACAAAAATAAAAGATCAGAATCACTTTCGAAACATCAACTTCACACATGAGCATTAAAACAGAACAGAATACATAATGTCTAAACATCTTTACAAAGAAAATACCATATTATTAATGCAAAGTATATTTGAGGATAACAGTATTCCTCATCATAGTGAATGTAGCTGAGTATTAGAAAAATTCTACAACATAAGTCTTATCAGATAAACATATAAAGACAGGAAGAACATAATTACACACGGGTACCCAAACACATAGTGGGATAACACAAAAGGAAAGGACAAGGTTTGTTACATTGCAGTATTTTGCAAACAAAACTTTCTTTACTTCTTGGAGATCTCCCTTCATTCATCATTATTCCCAAAAGTTCTATCTAAGCCTGCTTTCTGTATTCTGTTCACATCCTCTGTCAAAAATAGTTTTTCTCCACTGTACAGTATCCTTTTTTTTTTTTTTTTGCCCAAACCATTTTCATATAGCTTCTCAATACATTTCTTCCAAGTCATCATAGTTAGTTTCTTATATAGTCTACCCCTCTTAAGCTAACTTAAATCTACTGAGCTCAGATATATATACCAAGGGACGAGGCAATGTAGCATCACATAAAACAATTAATATAAACAGCAATGAAAAAAAACACAGATTTGCGAAGCAAGCAGCATTAAGAAATTAGCAAAGCAATTGTAATATTACAACTAATCTAAGGCAATGTCCAGCAAATAATAAAAATAAATCATTAGTAAAACTGGCTTAACAGAATAATACAAAGTCAAATTCAATAACACTATGCCTGGCAAACAGCAGCAACTTATACCTAAACATGACATAGCTCAAGCAGAAAAAATATTACAGTAAAAAAGACAATGCAGATAAGGGAAATGTATATTCAAATCTTAATGTCTACGTAATTAAAGTGGTGCACCACAAAAACTAATTCTACAAAAGAAATTACCAAGTACTTGAAAAGAAAATTATGTATGCAGTTACTCTTATTAGTCCCTTCTTATTGTTCTTTCCATTCCAAAAGCTCCTTTTTCGAAGAATGTGGATCATAAAATAATTATTTAATAGATCTGTTGACAGAAAGTGTTCACATTAGCAAATGCATCTAAGTTTATTTTATAAAACCAATGCTGCAACACAGCTGGAAAACAGGTATCAAATGAAATAAGCAACTACGAAAAGCAAAGCATAAAAATATCATTCAATAGTCATGTGACATTTCATTAGTAGAAATTCTCTCAACTCTCATAGAAAGACGCTTGTCGTAATCAGGTGTGCAGATGTAAAAATATTTCTCGTCATTTCATTAGGCATTTCAGTAAATATCATAAATTATGAGCTCCACAGTATGCTTTCAACAAGGAAATGTCAATAGCGAGGATAATGGCCTCCCTTTTTTTTTCTACCTGTGCTTCCGGAAAGGCACACCCTAATGGCTTGTTCTCCAGGTGTCTGTTACAGCTGTGTGCCGACGACGCACGTGCAGGTGGTCACTTAACTTTCTTACGAAAATATTTACGACAGCAGTTTCCGCTACATTGACAGTCTCATATAAAAATTTCACAGGTCGAGAATGTACGTTGCAAATGTGCAGAAACAAAATACAAAACTCCGCCATCTCTCTCCCCACATCCACCACTGCTGGCGGCTCACCTCCAACTGCGCAACGCTACGCGCTGTTCACATCCAGCTGCCGCTGCCCAACACTACAATGGCAGACAACAATGCAAACTAGCCACAGGCTGCACACAGCACAGCCATACAGAGCGCTACGTGGCATTACCCATATAAAAATCTAAACAGCCTACTTACACTTTCCTTGTTCATAGTGCACGAAGCACTCAGCTAAAGCTAACGTTAAAGTGAATAAAAACAGAGTTCAGATTAAAAATAAACGTAGAGGTAAACCCTTTCAGTCACGTGCCACACAAAGTGTACTTCAGAATAACATGAAGATATCTTGTCCTCAGAGTTGGTCCTTGTCGATATGTACAGCGTTTATAGTGTGCTAAACATAGTCATATACCGACATTAAAAGACAGCCATGGCTGGCACCGCTCTCGAGCTCAGCTACAGTGTAGCTTGCAGGAAGTAAATGTCATGTCGGCATTGCCATTACAGCCCGCACGAATGAACGAAGGCTCGCATTCCCGCGGCGTAGAAATCTTCTTCTGTAATCCACAGTCAGATGAACAAACTTTCTGTCCTGTTAAGAGTGGCTCATAGGAAAATTAAATTTTGGTTATACACAAGTGCGACTGTTTCCCTCATCAATAAATACACCTATGAAATGATCGACAGTCCACAGCTACAGGAGATAGCTTCTGTTTTGTCTGCATACAAAGGGCGAAGAAAAAATGCAGCGCTTTGCGCTCGGCATACGAATCCTCTTCCTGATTCAGGACAAAATGTATATAGCCAAACTATACCAGTCAAAAGATTTAACAGAAATGCGATTTAAAAAGTGAGGATCTGGCAGTGGTGTACTGTAAATGCGTGCAGGATGGCCAAGAACAGGTAGCATGAACTTTGCACTGTGCCGGAGCTGTCCAATGAGCTCAGTGAGATGAGGCAGTGTCATGGGGAATGGATATACAGATTCGCCGGTGCTCGAGTTGCGTTCACGCCAAACTTTTTATTCAGTTAAACCGTCGAATTGTGTCCAATTTACATCTCCACAATGCGGCATCTTGTGTATTTCTTTCTGTTACTGTTACCTTTATTTAAACATTAAGATATAACATTAAGTTCTTACAGACGTAAATGACCATTCTGTATCGTCTACGAGACAAATAAAGATAATAGAAAATAATAGTGGATACAGTAACATCGTCTGTTTCCAATGAGGTACAAAAAACACAATAGGCAGGCTACACTAGACTGCACAATAATTCTATTCTGTTCATTTGACGTGGAGGCTTATCTTCACAGTGCCGGTACATACACGCACAAGCAACACTAACTTTAGAGAAGACGTTCAAAGCGATCGCCTTGCAATTTCAGGCAGTTCGCCATTCGCTCGATCATACTTTACTGGACCGCACACAACACACCCACATTCACTACCGCCGAAGCGGCATGCCTGCCAGCTGTTACGTCGTATACAACCGTGGGCGGAGTACTGTACTATAAACTTGTTGCCCTAAGTGTTCCAATGAATAAAAATCTAGAATGAGATTTTCACTCTGCAGCGGAGTGTGCGCTGATATGAAACTTCCTGGCAGATTAAAAGTGTGTGCCGGACCGAGACTCGAACTTGGGACCTTTGCCCTTCGCGGGCAAGTGCTCTACCATCTGAGCTACCCAAGCACGACTCACGGCCCGTCCTCACAGCTTCACTTCTGCCAATACCTCGTCTCCTACCTTCCAAACTTTACAGCAGCTCTCCTGCGAGCACTTGCCCGCGAAAGGCAAAGGTCCCGAGTTCGAGTCTCGGTCCGGCCCACAGTTTTAATCTGCCACGAAGTTTCAATAAAAGTCTAGTTGACTAAGGTCCGGAAAACGTGGACGCCAGCACATCGGACCTCCACGACCAATCCGTTTCCATAGAAACGCGTCATTGAAATAGTTACGCACATTCATTCCAAAGTGTGGCAGTACACCGTCTTGCTGAAACCGTGGCTGTCAGCGAACACCAATTGGAACGTTTTCTAATGCGTCAGACAAGGTACTGTGAAGAAACGTACGTTATAACGGCGCATTCATCTTGTCCAGCAATAGGTAAGGGTCTAAAAGCAACTCTCACACGATTTCAGACCATAGGTTTATGCTAAAGCGTACCTGAATTTCATGTTCACGGGTGACTTGTGACTTGTGTTCCAACCAATAACGGTTGTTGTGGAGGTTAAAAATACCTTCACAAATGAAGCTAGATTCGTCATGCCATAACGCGTTATTTATAAAATCTACGTTATCTTCGACTTGGTGCAAAAGCCTTTAGCAAAACTGAACCCATCAAATATAGTTTCCTGGCCGCAGATGTTGAGTTAACGGGTAATGATATGGATGCAGTTCCATATTGCGTATAACTTACAAAAATAGTGTTTGAAATATCTGGAACTGCCTTACAGATGCTTTGCTGAGGTGATTGGTTTCAAGAAACACTTCCTCTGTTTGTGGAGTAAGTCCAGTCCTTGGACGACCTCTTCGATTATTGGTGGACGAAGATTACCGGTTTCCCAAAGACATTGCTCCACACCCTTGAGGATACTGTGCCCATATTTCAGTGCCTCATACCAATATTTCTGATTTGTGTCAATAAGTATAGTGACGTTTTTGAATCAGGGTTAGGAAGGACTAAATATTTTGACTCGCAAATTACTGTTAGAGGCAATAAACAATCACGATTTTATCGAGTTTGTCTCCCGTGCAATACGTAAGCAGGTTGCTCAGTGACTGCAACGACGGAAAGGTACTGAGGTGATACAATCCCACCCTGCGTCAATGGGCGTCACCCTTGGTCATTCGGAAAACACCATTATGAGATTTATGTCAGATAGCTGATTCCAAAGAAACAGTAAACCCACAAACTGATTTATTTCCTCTCCCACGAATCGAGGAATAAATGAACAGATTCGGACAGGGCAGATTTTTTTCCAAGGCTGATTTATGTGAAGTAAACTTGCAGTCGCTGCTGGATGAGCAATCCAAGTAGTATTTTGTGATTACCACTCACCTGGATTTGTTCCAGCTTCAAAGACTGTCGGCTGGAAGTGCTTCAGGTCTTGTTATTTTTCTACGTTTCCTGGAACAATTAATAGCGGAAGTCCCGTCATGTAAATATACTGTTGTTGTGAGTTGTACAGTTACTGAACATTTGACAAATTTAGACCATCAGTTTAAAGTTTTTCTGAAGCTGGCTTAAAGTGTAATAAGGAAAAGTGTTCCATTTCCATGACGAACTTGAATATTTATGATACGCTCAGGGTATTCATCCTGCTTATTCGCATTATCTGTGATTAAAGATTTGCTGGTGCCCTTAACATCAAGGAACTACAGGCCGTCATTGGGGAGCTCACATATTACACTAAGCTTTTTGGAAACACTAAGCAAATTGCTGCTCTACTGAATCAGATGCTCCAGAAAGGTGCTACCTTTTGGGAGGTTCCAAGGCTGTTATGACCGTTTCAGCAGTTAAAATTATACATTAAGTCGTCGTTGTCTAATTCATCACGATCCAGCTAATCCTATTGTGTTAGCTGTGAATGCATCTTGTTACGGGTTTGGAGCTGTACTCTCTCACAGAATTGGTTCTTCTGTTAGGACCATCGGTTTTACCTCAGAAACTCTCAACAAAGCACAGTGAAAATACGGTCAGCTTGAAAAAGAGGCGTTCGCCATTCTCTATGGTGTTACAGAGTTCCACCAACATCGGAACGGTTGAAAGTTCTTTCTGATTACAGATCATCAGCCTTTAAAGGCTTTGTTCAGTCCTTCCAAGTCGGTCCCACCATAGCCAGTCCGAAAATTGCAATGTTGCTATCTCATTATCAATATGATTTGTTGTACAGATCCACTGGGCAACAGTCGAACACTATCTTCCCGTCTGGGTTACTTGTTACAGCGCTTGAGTCATCTGAGGACCCATGTTTTCAAATAGATACTCAGGAATTTGAAATTCTTCAAAACTTTTCTCTTGACTGATGATGTATTGCAGCAGCCACTGCCTTTGACCCAGATCTCTGGGTGGTTTTGCAATGCTTGCACCAAGCGTAGCCACGTACTTTGAAAGAAATACCCCACCCTGGGCGCAGCGTGCTATTACTTTTCGCATCGATACGCACTATCCATCTGGTCAGGTCTCTCGCTGTTGCATACAGCGAATGACGATGCACAGGTTGTGATTCCTCACTCACTCCAAAGGTAAGTTTTGTCTTTGTTGCACCAAGGTCATTAGGGCATACTTTGCGCAAAGCAGCTCGCCTTACGATTTGCACTTGGCAGGGCATGGATCCCCAGCTTCTGCAAGTGACCTTTCGTTGGAATGTGTGTGTCAAGCATCAGTCTACTCTGCTATAACGCTTTTTTCAGTGGCCACATCTGTGCGGACCATGCAATTTATCCATTTTTATTACGCGGGTCCATTCTGGAACACGCAATGGTTGTTGATGGTCAATGCATACAGTACATTTTCTTTTGTAGTCCTCGTGATGTTCACCACTACTGCTAATACTGTATCGGCTTTGGCTTCTGTTTTTTGTCTCGAAGGTCTTCCTGAGGTCCTAGTCTTGGACAACGGACCACGGATCATGTCATCCGATTTTCAACAGTTTTGCGCCGACAACGGCGTACGCCATGTAATTACTGCAATCATGCTAAAAGGGAAGCTGAACGATTCCTCCGAACGTCCGAAGGAGACGTCGAAAAACTCCATTTCTCCCACAGATGGGGGAAGCATTAAACACTTTTCTTATCTCCTATCGCTCCTTGCCACATGATGGAAAGTCGATGGCAGGTTTATTACACGGTGGTCATTACCGTATACTGTTGCATATTCTGCAGCCTGTATGGAACAGTTTGTTCTACCGAATAAGACAAAGGTTCAGCTGCGGGAAGAAATTTTCTTTTTAAAGCTTTCGGCAAGAAACAGGTTTGGGAGCAGTGTCATCACACACGTATTGGGTCGTTCATTTTACACTACTGGCCATTAAAACTGCTACACCACGAAGATGACGTGTTACAGACGCGAAATTTAACCGACAGGAAGAAGATGCTGTGATATGCAACTGATTAGCTTTTCAGAGCATTCACACAAGGTTGGCGCCGGTGGCGACACCTACAACGTGCTAACATGAGGAAAGTTTCCAACCGATTTCTCATACACAAACAGCAGTAGACCGACCTTGCCTGGTGAAACGTTGTTGTGATGCCTCCTGTAAGGAGGAGAAATGCAAACCACCACATTTCCGACTTTGATAAAGGTCGGATTGTAGCCTATCGCGATTGCGGTTTATCGTAACGCGACATTGCTACTCGCGTTAGTCGAAACCCAATGACTTATCAGAATATGGAATCGGTGAACTCAGAAGGGTAATACGGAACGCCATGCCGAATCCCAACGGCCTCGTATCACTAGCAGTCGAGATGACAGGCATCTTATCCGCATGGTTGTAACGGATCGTGCAGCCACGTCTCGACCCCTGAGTCAACAGATGGGGGACGTTTGCAAGACAACAACCATCTGCACGAACAGTGCAACGACGTTTGCAGCAGCATGGACTGTCAGCTCGGAGACCATGGCTGCGGTTAGCCTTGACGCTGCATCACAGACAGGAGCGCCTGCGATGGTGTACTCAACGACGAGCCTGGGTGCACGAATGGCAAAACGTAATTTTTTTGGATGAATCCAGATTCTGTTTACAGCATCATGTCGGTCGCATCCGTGTTTGGTGACATCGCGGTGAACGCACATTGGAAGCGTGTATTCGTCATCGCCATACTGACGTGTCACCTGGTTTGATGGTATGGGGTGCCACTGGTTACACGTCTCGGTCACCTCATGTTCGCATTGGCGGCACTTTGAACAGTGGACGTTACATTTCAGATGTGTTACGACCCGTGGCTCTACCCTTCATTCGATCCCTGCGAAACCCTACATTTCAGCAGGATAATGCACGACCGCATGTTGCAGGCCATGTACGGGTCTTTCTTGATACAGAAAATGTTCGACTGCTGCCCTGGCCAGCACCTTCTCCACATCTCTCACCAATTGAAAACGTCTGGTCAATGGTGGCCGAGCAGCTGGGTCGTCACAATACGCCAGTCACTATTCTTGATGAACTGTGGTATAGTATTGAAGCTGCATGGGCAACTGTACCTGTACACGCCATCCAAGCTCTGTTTGACTCAATGCCTAGGCGTACCAAGGTCGTTATGACGGCCAGAGGTAATGATTTCTCATTATCTATGCAACCAAATTGCGTGAAAATGTAATCACATGTCAGTTGTAGTATATTTGTCCAATGAATACCCGTTCATCACCTGCATTTCTTCTTGGTGTAGCAATTTTAATGGCCTGTAGTGTATGTTCTTCACCGCTGCCCAGAGGCTGCTTCGGCATCACGAGAACCAGCTGCGGAGCTCTTTCGTCAGTGATTCTAACGCATATTGTTCACAGAACCATCACACTGCTGTGGTCCGCGACAGAAGTCCTCTCTGCCTCTCCACCCGTCGTGGTCGGCACCATCCAGTGAGGTGCCGATGGCGATCGACGTCGCACCACCGCCGCAGTCGACGTCTCCGACTGTCCTGCATCCTGAGTCGACGTCCGCGGAGAGGCGGCCCCCGGACAGCCATCACGACGCCCCTGGAATACCGCTTGCAGTCCATCCGATCACAGCGTTTGTGTCACTGGATGCGGCGATGCATCCTGTGGCCGACTTTTGTCCTGTGTTCCCGGTCACTCGCCACGTGGATACCGTGGCGTGCATAGGGAGCTGCCATTGGCCGTCGCTACATTTCCCGTTTCCTTAACTATTTTCATATTCAGGCGTCGTCTCCTCCTCACCCCCCCCCCCCCCACCAACTCACTCCTTCGCACGGCCGTCGTCACGTGACACAGCAGTGCATCGGATGTTTAGAAAGGGGGCTTGGATGAATGTAGTGTCGCCCGAAGAACAAGGTGCCATGGTAAAGTTTGTACCTCACAATGGAATCACAAATACGAACAGTTGCTCCCTGACGCAGTAACGAGTGAGAGACATGGGCGTAGACACGCCCCCAAGAGGTTCAATGTGCCGCCACTGCTCGAAGAACACTTACGTCAGACCGCACTGCCGCTCAGCTACTGTCTGCAATCATCGCTAACGACGACAGCATCGTTTCACACTACTGGACATTAAAATTGCTACACCAAGAAGAAATGCAGATGATAAACGGTTATTCATTGGATAAATATATTATACTAGAACTGACATATGATTACATTTTCACGCAATTTAGGTGCATAGAGCCTGAGAAATCAGTACCCAGAACAACAACCTCTGGTCGTAATAACGGACTTGATACGCCTGGGCATTGAGTCAAACAGAGCTCGGACGGCGTGTACGGGTACAGCTGCCCATGCAGCTTCAACACGCTACCACAGTTCATCAAGAGTAGTGACTGGCGTATTGTGACGACCCAGTTGCTCGGCCACCATTGACCACACGTTTTCAATTGGTGAGAGATCTGGAGAATGTGCTGGCCAAGGCAACAGTCGAACATTTTCTGTATCCAGAAAGGCCCGTACAGGACCTGCAACATGCGGTCGTGCATTATCCTGCTGAAATGTAGGGTTTCTCAGGGATCGTAGCACATCTGAAATGTAACGTCCACTGTTCATAGTGCACATCTGAAATGTAACGTCCACTGTTCATAGTGCCGTCAATGCGAACAAGAGGTGACCGAGACGTGTAACCAGTGGCACACCAGTGGCACCATCAAGCCGGGTGATACGCCACTATGGCGATGACGAATACATGCTTCCAATGAGCGTTCACCGCGATGTCACCAAACACGGATGCTGCCGACATGATGCTTTAAACAGAATCTGGATTCATCCGAAAAAATGACGTTTTGCCATTCGTGCACCCAGGTTCGTCGTTGAGTACACCATCGCAGGCGCTCCTGTCTGTGATGCAGCGTCAGGGGTAACTGCAGCCACGGTCTCCGAGCTGATAGTCCATGCTGCTGCAAACGTCGTCGAACTGTTCGTGCAGATGGTTGTTGTCTTGCAAACGTCCCCATCTGTCGACTGAGGGATCGAGACGTGGCTGCACGATCCGTCAGACATGCGGATAAGATGCCTGTCATGTCGACTGCTACTGATGCGAGGCCCTTGGGATCCAGCACGGCTTTCCGTATAACCCTCCTGAACCCACCGATTCCATATCCTGCTAACAGTCATTGGATCTCGATCAACGCGGGTAGCAATGTAGCGATACGATAAACCGCAATCGCGAAAGGCTACAATCCGACCTTTATCAAAGTCGGAAAGGTGATGGTACGCGTTTCTCCTCCTTACACGAGGCATCACAACAACGTTTCGCCAGGCAACGCCGGCCAACTGCTATTTCTGTACGAGAAATCGTTTGGAAACTTTCCTCGTGTCAGCACGATGTAGGTGTCGTCACCGGCGCCAACCTTGTGTGAATGCTCTGAAAAGCTTACCATTTGCTTAGAGCATCTTCTTCCTGTCGGTTAAATTTCCGCATCTGTAGCACGGCGTATTCATGGTGTAGCAATTTTAATGGCCAGTAGTGTGCATGAGATCCAGTAGCCCGAGCTGTGTTAGAAGTCAGAACTGTATCGAATTTTACAGTCAGTCGTACAGTGAGAAGAGACTTTCATTCTATGTTTGTTTGGATGGCCATCTTCCGCAGCAGATGTAAAGATCAGTTACTAATGGTTTTCCATCTTGAGCTTACTACAATTTAATTACAGAGAAGTACACCAGAAGAACTTTGCCTTTATTTACAGAGCATCATCCGTGGTTATTCTGCAAGCTGGATGCATACGTTTGTACGTATTTGCTTGTTGTATGTTAAAATATGATTCAAATGGCTCTAAGGACTATGGGATTTAATATCTGAGTCCCCTAGACTTAGAACTCCTTAAACCTAACTAACCTAAGGACATCACACATATCCATGCCCGAGGCAGGATTCGAACCAGCGACCATAGCTGTCGCGCGGTTCCAGACTGTAGCGTCTAGAACCGTTCGGCCAGTGAAATCTTATGGGACTTAACTGCTAAGGTCATGAGTCCCAAAGCTTACACTCTACTTAACCTAAATTATCCTAAGGACAAATACACACACACACACCCATGCCCGAGGGAGGACTCGAACCTCCGCCGGGACCAGCCGCACAGTCAATGACTGCAGCGCCCTAGACCGCTCGGCTAATACCACGCATAAAGCCCCATATTAGTCGCCACCTACACCAGGTGAGTCGGGCGTGACACTGTGGGATGTCAGGGACAGGAATTGTAACGGTCGGTAAGCGGTGAGCGCCGCGTCCTGCAATTGCCTGCTATGGTACTGGCACTTGCGGGGTGCTGCATAGAAGGCAGAACAGACTGCTGAACGGTCTCGCCATTGAATCCGCTCGCATGTCAGTCCTCCCTCGTTGTGGTGCATGTCGGACGTCCAGATACTGCATGTCGTCCGTGGACGCTTTTATGTATTCATTGCTGCCAACAAAGGGCAATTCTGGTGCCCATACGAAAGGTGTGGCGCGCAGTACGACCACACAGGCTCCCGCAGTCCCAAGGTGCGGCCCCTAAATCTCGTCTAGCTGGGAAACCTGCAGTCGAGCGTGTCGCCTGGACAAAGTACACTTTTAGGTGATGCTCTGGTGATGCTACCACCTGTCGTATTGCCCGGGCGCGCGTTTGGGGTCCTCTTACATCAACCGATAGGCACAACGTCACGAACCTGGAAAAGTAATCATTGGTGTAGCTGATGGTGTGCAGCATACCCATCTGACTACAAAGAATCCAGAAATATTAGGCCGATAGGTATGATCATAAGGAATGAAGCCCAACCACACATCCGATTATTAATTATGTATTTCGTCCGGAAAGTTAATACACTCCTGGAAATGGAAAAAAGAACAAATTGACACCGGTGTGTCAGACCCACCATACTTGCTCCGGACACTGCGAGAGGGCTGTACAAGCAATGATCACATGCACGGCACAGCGGACACACCAGGAACCGCGGTGTTGGCCGTCGAATGGCGCTAGCTGCGCAGCATTTGTGCACCGCCACCGTCAGTGTCAGCCAGTTTGCCGTGGCATACGGAGCTCCATCGCAGTCTTTAACACTGGTAGCATGCCGCGACACCGTGGACGTGAACCGTATGTGCAGTTGACGGACTTTGAGCGAGGGCGTATGGTGGGCATGCGGGAGGCCGGGTGGACGTACCGCCGAATTGCTCAACACGTGGGGCGTGAGGTCTCCACAGTACATCGATGTTGTCGCCAGTGGTCGGCGGAAGGTGCACGTGCCCATCGACCTGGGACCGGACCGCAGCGACGCACGGATGCACGCCAAGACCGTAGGATCCTACGCAGTGCCGTAGGGGACCGCACCGCCACTTCCCAGCAAATTAGGGACACTGTTGCTCCTGGGGTATCGGCGAGGACCATTCGCAACCGTCTCCATGAAGCTGGGCTACGGTCCCGCACACCGTTAGGCCGTCTTCCGCTCACGCCCCAACATCGTGCAGCCCGCCTCCAGTGGTGTCGCGACAGGCGTGAATGGAGGGACGAATGGAGACGTGTCGTCTTCAGCGATGAGAGTCGCTTCTGCCTTGGTGCCAATGATGGTCGTATGCGTGTTTGGCGCCGTGCAGGTGAGCGCCACAATCAGGACTGCATACGACCGAGGCACACAGGGCCAACACCCGGCATCATGGTGTGGGGAGCGATCTCCTACACTGGCCGTACACCACTGGTGATCGTCGAGGGGACACTGAATAGTGCACGGTACATCCAAACCGTCATCGAACCCATCGTTCTACCATTCCTAGACTGGCAAGGGAACTTGCTGTTCCAACAGGACAATGCACGTCCGCATGTATCCCGTGCCACCCAACGTGTTCTAGAAGGTGTAAGTCAACTACCCTGGCCAGCAAGATCTCCGGATCTGTCCCCCATTGAGCATGTTTGGGACTGGATGAAGCGTCGTCTCACGCGGTCTGCACGTCCAGCACGAACGCTGGTCCAACTGAGGCGCCAGGTGGAAATGGCATGGCAAGCCGTTCCACAGGACTACATCCAGCATCTCTACGACCGTCTCCATGGGAGAATAGCAGCCTGCATTGCTGCGAAAGGTGGATATACACTGTACTAGTGCCGACATTGTGCATGCCCTGTTGCCTGTGTCTATGTGCCTGTGGTTCCGTCAGTGTGATCATGTGATGTATCTGACCCCAGGAATGTGTCAATAAAGTTTCCCCTTCCTGGGACAATGAATTCACGGTGTTCTTATTTCAATTTCCAGGAGTGTATATGCGTTGCGTGACCAGGAAACACTCGGTGGTCTGGCGTTATTGCAACGCATGTAAAAGTCTTGTACGACACTACCATTTGATGAGGGTCCCATCCGATTTTAGTGTTTATACTAACAGTCCTGCGATAGAGTTTAAGAAATCGAATGGTGTCGGATCAAATGGATACAGTGGAAGTACACTACTTGCCATTAAAATGGCTACACCAAGGAGAAATATAGATGATAAACGGGTATTCATTGGACAAATATATTATACTAGAACTGACATGTGATTACATTTTCATGCAATTTGGGTGCATAGATTCTGAGAAATCAGTACCCAGAACAACCACCTCTGGCCGTAATAACGGCCTTGGTACGCCTGGACATTGAGTCAAACAGAGCTTGGATGGCGTGTAAAGCTTCAGCACGATACCACAGTTCATCAAGAGTAGAGACTGGCGTATTGTGACGAGCCAGTTGCTCGGCCACCATTGACCAGACATTTTCAATTGGTGAGAGATCTGGAGAATGTGCTGGCCAGGGCAGCAGTCGAACATTTTCTGTACAGGACCTGCAACGTGCCTGCTGAAATGTAGGGTTTCGCAGGGATCGAATGAAGGGTAGAGCCACGGGTCGTAACACATCTGAAATGTAACGTCCACTGTACATAGTGCCGTCAATGCGAACAAGAGGTGTCGCCAAACACGTATGCGACCATCATGATGCTGTAAACAGAACCTGGATTCATCCGAAAAAATGACGTTTTGCCATTCGTGCACCCAGGTTCGTCGTTGAGTACACCATCGCAGGCGCTCCTGTCTGTGATGCAGCGTCAAGGGTAACCGCAGCCATGGTCTCCGAGCTGACAGTCCATGCTGCTGCAAACGTCGTTGCACTGTTCGTGCAGATGGTTGTTGTCATGCTAACGTCCCCATCTGTTGACTCAGGGAAAGAGACGTGGCTGCACGATCCGTTACAGCCATGCGGATAAGATGCCTGTCATCTCGACTGCTAGTAATACGAGGCCGTTGGGATCCAGCACGGAGTTCCGTATTACCCTCCTGGACTCACCGATTCCATATTCTGCTAACAGTCATTGGATCTCGACCAACGCGAGGAGCAATGTCGCGATACGATAAACCGCAATCGCGATAGGCTACAATCCGACCTTTATCAAAGTCGGAAACGTAGTCGTACGCATTTCTTCTCCTTACACGAGGCATCACAACAACGTTTCACCAGGCAAGGTCGGTCTACTGCTGTTTGAGTATGAGAAATCGGTTGGAAACTTTCCTCATGTCAGCACGTTGTAGGTGGCGCCACCGGCGCCAACCTTGTGTGAATGCTCTGAAAAGCTAATCATTTGTATATCACAGCATCTCCTTTCCGTCGGTTAAATTTCGCGTCTGTAGCACGTCATCTTCGTGGTCTAGCGGTTTTAATGGCCAGTAGTGTAGTAGACCTTATCGTTAGTGAAGATACTTCATGTTTCCTGAGCTCCTTGAAATGGAGAATAATAGGTAAATACACTCGTCGTCATAAAAAGAGCTCTATCTGAAAGAACCTGAACGGTGCTACATCACCGAGTGTTTCCTGGTCACACAACGCATATATTAACTTTCCGGACGAAATACATAATTAATAACCGGATGTGTGGTAGGGCTTCATTCCTTATGATCATACCTATCGGCCTAATATTTCTGGATTCTTTGTAGCACAATGAGACCTGCACTCGCACCACAATCTTGGCGCGAAATATACACCAATTTCTGCACTGAATACTGGAAATGGTCTACACAGCTTAAAGAAAATTGATAATTTTACGATAGAAAATCAGGTTGCACATTAGTCAGTACAGATTAGTAGAAGTAAACATCATTGTTCAGAACAATGGTGGCGAAAGAGACTACACAATAAAAACTGAAAACAGAAATAAAATTAAGCATGCACTCGTAAAATCGTCTCAATGCAACAAGAATTCCATGACATATACAGTACAACAATTTTAAAAAATTTGCGTTTCGTAACACTGTTGTGAAAGATGGTCATCTTCTTGTTAGTGGCGTAGAAATATCTAATATACAGTCTACGTCACAGCAGTAAAGTAAATCAACGCAATTCAATTAAAATTTTGTCTAGTTTGTTAGGATTCGATGGAACTGTTAAGAAGTACGTTTTTAATCACAAAATAGTTTCTGTTATCATATACAAACTATACTTCCAGCAGCAACCAAGAACGGGAAAATGTATGAACACACTCATTCAAACATGTAGGGATGATAGATCACGTCAAGGGGAACAACTTTTATTAGAGACAAAATTTTCGCTGACTGTTCCCTGTGACGCTGGGCGGTATTTTATATTTGTTATGCCCCTGGCAGGCACAATCCTGCCGATATATGCAATGTGTATTGCCTATAATCCAATCACCAGCTCTGGACTGAGTGAAATTAGTTCATAATCCGCTTCTAAAATAACTCTCTCCTCTTACAAAACCACATTCATGTCGTTTTCGTGTCGAAAATCACTCTATTAACTTACTAGGATAAATAATATGCAGCACACCGAGTCAATAGCTCCTAGTTCGAAGAAATCTTGTCGCCATAGGACCAGAGAATACTAAAGGACGCCTAGCGTTGCCGAGAAGCGACAGCGAACATTTTTTCTCTAAGTGCACACAACCTCTACGGGTTTGATGGAGAGGCTTAGACACCTACTAATTGTGTTTGTCCAAATGGCTTGCTTTCCATTCAGATAGCAGGACTAGCGTTGTTTTACTTAGCAGTAGGTTGCTGAACCATTTTTTGATTTTTTTTGTCAGATTTCAGGACAGTTAATTGAGGCAATTACGTTACAGACAACTTTCATTTTCCGACCAGTGAATATTATTCATCCATTGCAACACCTTATTACCGTCCTCCCACAATGTACCTGTCTTAAAAAGCTCTCGACAGCTGTCACAGTAGCGAGCGCTTATTGCTGCCATTTTCTAGTCAGATAGTGGCCATTTTACAAGCTAATGATGTACTGATCTGAACTATTGATATTCGATGATCGTCGATGTTAAGAAAATATCCTTATTGGGAATTTAAACTTCAATGTTTGGATATCCATACTGAAATCTCTAAAATATCGTAACATCAATGTTAAACACAAAAAATCGACTTCGATGTTGGCAAAAAAACCATGTTATATGTTACCACTGTCAATAATTTTTTAGTTCATTTAAAATAATCTGTTTCTAAAGGCGCGTAATAACGCCAGCAATGAAACACGTTTGCAGCTTGTCAAACTTCGGCCTGAGGACAGAGGGAGAGAGACAGACAGACAGACAGACAGACAGAGAGAGAGAGAGAGAGAGAGAGCAATATTTTTGAACGAACAAAGGCAGGAACATTTGCTGTTGTTGTAGCCAAGGGTGGATTAATGCTTTTAAATGTTCATTTTCAATACTTTTCAATGTTCATTCTGTTTATGCTTTCGTAAATTGCTTGAAATACATTTTTATATTGTAAAGATGATACTTCCAGTTATGTAACTATATTATAGACGAATTTCAGTAGCAAACGAAGAGCTAAGAAAAGAATCAGACCTCAAACTATTTCGAGAAATATCTCTTAGATGGAATTCAACGTTCTGTATGACGCGAAAATTACGAAACAGCACAAGAAAAGACTAATTTGCTAACTGAAAGTAAAAAAAGAAACCTGTCACCACAATTCAGCTATTATCTAAAACTCATCTTATACATCTCAAATAAGATACATCAGAAGTATGAAATCACATCATCGGTACTCCCGATCTAAAGCTACAAAAAACTGCTCTTAAATATCAGAGATGTATAGCCACATCGTCATTTTGTTAAACTTTTATCCAAAGTTGGACATCCTCTGTTAATAACGCAATAGAAGACGAAACGTATATCAAAACTATATCAATAACAGACTGTGGACAATAAGTTTTAGGAAGTGAAATGTTAATTATTGCTGTATTTATTGGTTAACAAATGCATTTATCGCCCATCGATATTTGGACGTCAATGGTGAATTCGATATCAACATCGATGATTTACCATAACACATCTCTAATCATAGCACTCACGTAAAGCCACACATCAAGCAAATTCTTCAATGATCCGTTTCCCTGTTTAGAGACTGAAGTTCTTGCTGGTGAGTCAAGTTCTTTCTCAAGTTAAATGCAAGTTTGGGCTACTGTATTCTGCTCACAATTTATTTCCGGCTTCTACCAACCCTTATGATCCTGCTTCCCAAACAGGTAAGTTTCTCAATCATTTCTAACTTCACAGTTACAATTTCTAGTCTTGGGGTTCATATTCTTCTTCAGTACTGCGTACCACCCTTTTAGCCTTCCTCCTGTTCCTGCTCTTACCATACTGATGACAAAATCCTATTTCCATTATACTGATGATATTCTCTAGATCTTTCATTTTCGTGACTAGAGCAATATCATCTACATATCGCATATATACCTTCAAAAAGATGGGAATTTAAGGAGATGGGACTGGATAAACTGACAGAACCAGAAGTTGTAGAGAGTTTAAGGAAGAGCATTAGGGAACGATTGAAAAGAATGGGGGAAAGAAATACAGTAGAAGAAGAATGTGTAGCTTTGAGAGATGAAACAGTGCAAGCAGCAGACGATCAAGTAGGTAAAAAGACGAGGGCCAGTAGAAATCCTTGGGTAACTAAAGAGATACTGAATTTAATTGATGAAAGGAGGAAATATAAATGCAGTAAATGAAGCAGGCAAAAAGGAATACATACGTCTCAAAAATGAGATCGACAGGAAGTCCAAATTGGCTAAGCAGGGATGGCTAGAGGACAAATGTAAGGACGTAGAGGCGTATATCTCTAGGGGTAAGATAGATACTGCCTACAGAAAAATCAAAGATACCTTTGGAGAAAAGAGAACCACTTGCATGAATATCAAGAGCTCAGATGGAAACCCAGTTCTAAGCAAAGAAGGGAAAGCAGAAAGGTGGAAGGATTAAATAGAGGGTCTATACAGGGGCGATGTTCTTGAGGACAATATTATGGAAATGGAAGAGGATGCAGATAAGACGAAATGGGAGATACAATACTGCGTGAAGAGTTTGACACAGCACTGAAAGATCTAAGTCGAAACAAGGCCCCGGGAGTAGAAAACATTCATTAGATCTTCTGACAGCCTTGGGAGAGCCAGTCCTGACAAAACTCTACCATCTGGTGAGAAAGATGTATGAGACAGGCGAAATAACCTCAGACTTCAAGAAGACGTGAAAATTACCGAACTATCAGTTTAATAAGCCATGGCTGCAAAATACTAACACAAATTCTTTACAGATGAATGGAAAAACTAGTAGAAGCCGACCTCGGGGAAGATCAGTTTGGATTCCGTAGAAATGTTGGAACACGTGTGACAATACTGACCCTACGACTTACGTTAGAAGAAAGATTAAGGAAAGGCAAACCTACGTTTCTAGCATTTGTAGACTTAGAGAAAGCTTTTGACAATTTTGACTGGAATACTTACTCTCTTTCAAATTCTGAGGGTGGCAGGGGTAAAATACAGGGAGCGAAAGACCATTTAAAATTTGTACAGAAACCAGATGGCAGTTATAAGAGTCGAGGGGCATGAAAGGGAAGCAGTGGTTGGGAAGGGAGTGATACAGGGCTCTAGCCTATTCCCGATGTTATTCAATCTGTATGTTGAGCAAGCAGTAAAGGAAACAAAAGAAAAATTCGGAGTAGGAATTAAAACCTATGGAGAAGAAATTAAAACTTTGAGGTTCGCCGATGACATTGTAATTCTATCAGAGACAGCACAGGATGTGGAAGAGCAGCTGAATGGAATGGACAGTGTCTTGAAAGGACGATATAAGATGAACATCAACAAAAGCAAAACAAGAATAATGGAATGTAGTCGAATTAAGTCGGGTGATGCTGAGGGAATTAAATTAGGAAATGAGACACTTAACGTAGTAAAGGAGTTTTGCTGTTTGGGAAGCAAAATAACTGATGATGGTCGAAGTAGAGAGGATATAAAATGTAGACTGGCAATGGCAAGGAAAGCATTTGTGAAGAAGAGAAATTTATTAACATCGAGTATAGATTTAAGTGTCAGGAAGTCATTTCTGAAAGTATTTGTATGGAGTGTAGCCATGTATTGAAGTGAAACGTGGACAATAAATAGTTTGGACAAGAAGAGAATAGAAGCTTTCGAAGTGTGGTGCTACAGAAGAATGCTGAAGATTAGATGGGTAGATCACATAACTAATGAGGAACTATTGAAGCGAATTGGGGAGAACAGAAATTTGTGACACAACTTGACTAGAAGAAGGGATAGTTTGGTAGGACATCTTCTGAGGCATCAAGGGATCACCAATTTAGTATTGGAGGGCAGCGTGGAGGATAAAAATCGCAAAGGGAGACCAAGAGATGAATACACTATACAGATCCAGAAGAATGTAGGTTGCAGTAGGTACTGGGAGATGAAGAAGCTTGCACAGGATAGAGTAGCATGGAGAGGTCCATCAAACCAGTCTCTGGACTGAAGACCACAACAACAATCGCAGTATGTATATCTTTCGTCCATGAATTTCGATAATCCCCTCTGAAATTCTAAAGAATGCGGGATCCGGGAGTGGTAAACGAGTGAGTCTATCGTTAAAAGAAAAACAAATTCTCAACTTTACTTAATAGAAATAATTTACACTGGCACATGCTGGTAAAACATTTATTTTATTCGGTTAAGTAAATTTAAATAAAAATTAATCTGTCTACAATATATTAAATTCTATTACATGAGAAGTGTTACAATAAAAATGATCTGATAGTTCAACATCCCTACAAATATTTAAAAGTGTTACGAATTAAAGCATCTGTTTAACATCAAAATTTGTTTATAACCACAAGGATTTAAGCATACAGTTTACCAAAAATTATTTAATGTCACCAGTAATTACATCAGAAGTGGCTATTAACAAAATATTTTATGGGCGCCAATTAAAGGATAGTTTAGCCTCAATAAAAACCCTTAAAAACAGCAATGACAAAATTTAACAATGTAATTTCAAAATTTGATTTTAAAGATGCCAGTAAGATAAAGCATGAAAAACCCTCTAAAACACGAAAGAACGTAATATCAAAACATAATATCGAATTTTATTTTACAGCTGCCAATAACTGGAACACACTGTACCATTTCATGCACATAAACTTAGCGCTAGTAGACTGCCAGTGACGCAAGTTAAATTGCAGCCCAGGTTTTATGCCGATGAAGAACGCCAAGAGCTGGCCTAGAAATCTTTTCTAGAAGCTGGCAGCTACATTCGACATCGATACTACAGGTCGTCCGAATAGTTTCGCGTAAGTAGAATGAAAACAGTTGATTTCTAGAGTGCTAGACTGGAAAAATAAAATGTTACCACACACTTAACACCATCTTAAACAGTTACATATTATCTAAGAGAGGGAATTAGTTTCTAACATTTCCCATCAATTATAACACAAGTGAATTTAGCAAACAAATTGTCATTCCGGCCCCTGTGGTCGAATCGCACACATTTAATCGACAGCCAGCTCATACGGTTAAAGACCAAGCACTTCATGACAGAATGCTGCCAAGACGGTGTAACTGTTAGAAACAAAATCAAATCAGCAAAACTCCCCAAGTCACAGCTGGCACTCTCATTGTAATTTTGAATAAAAGGGACACGTAAACGATGGGGCAGGCAAACAATCACGATGATTAATAAGTTCCCTCGCCTTAGGCGCAACTCATTTATTTCGCAGTACAACAGACAGGATCTCGCCATTAACTTCCGTAATCTGACGCTAATAGCTGCCACGCAGCCTCACCGCAGATAAATCTCGATGACCTACTCTCGTGGCGGAATTAATACCTGGCCGTGGAAGGGGAACAAGAGGGAAACAAACGTTAGCACCAAAATTTTTCCTTTAACAGGGCGGCTTTATTGAAGTGAACAGTTACACTAACTCTCAATCTTTCAAAATCAGCTTTAGTTCTTTATGGCAAACCACTGCGATTAATCAAAACAACAAACACTTTTAATACAGTAGCAAAGGGGACGCTGTGAAGACAATGAAATTTAAATAACAACTCTCCACAAATATGGCTTCACAGGTAAGATTAAATTTTTGATTGTTAAAATTCCTTTTTTTAAAAAAAAATTTTCAACAAATATCCCTTAATGCCTTTAGTAAAACAATAAGTGATAGGCCTAACAAGAAGGTGCAATCCACTCCAACATTTCCATAGATCATAGACACAAGTTGCACAACTTAACCCCAAGGATTTTCCAAGATAAAATTTCCCCAAAACGTAAAAGATAAATCACTACACTAAATGCTGCATCAGTTATCAACATAAAAATTCACAAGGAGCCCAAGGCTAGATTTTAACAATTCTGACATCGCAGCAGTAGGCAAGATAAAATTTGCTCAGTTAACAAAATACAATTACACCAAAACTCAAATACAAGTTAAAATTTAACACACACGGCGACAAAAGCCAGCTTACAATAGTAAGCCACCGGGCAGAGACGGCGCCACCCGCGCCAGGAGGCGCTCCGCAACGGAGGAAGAAACACCACTCGGAGGCCCAATGATCGAGAATCGATCGGGAATACCGCCGCCACGGCACACACCACACTGAATGTTCCATAACAGCGATGGAGATGGCACGAAAGAAGTGACTTTATATGTTACTATCCACCCCAAACACAACTCCAAAGAGCAAAACCTGCTGCCTTTGAAAATCAACCCTCTCCATTGTCCTGCCAACCTTTAAGTATTCCTGACTGCTACCAGACTTGCTGTCCATGTTCCGCTTACGCCCGTCTTTCCTCGTACCGCGTTTGTGTTTTGTCTTCAAAGACGGCACATGCGTAAGTGGCGTCTTCTCCCGGTGTGCAAAGGAAACCAAGGTAAGGCACCGCCGCTAGCTTACCCCAAAATATCGGTACGAGCGTATCTCGCTCACGATCTTGGTCCATGTGTTCCTGAATGTAAGCACTGAATATAAGACCGACGAAGCACGTTCTTGTAATGCCAGACGAGAAAACACTTGAGACACAGGCGACGGCACTTAAGTGGGTTCCAGCAAGCCTAGGTTTACTTCTGTAGGAGGTCGAATGGATACTACAACACACCCAATATATTAGATCATTTTATTAAACTTTGAACAATCTAAAATACCCAACTTGGAAACAATACGTGTACACAGGAATTTGTTATTGTCGCTGAACACTGTAACGTATCACTTGATACATAAAGAATGAAAATCAGTTACTATTGGTTTTCGGTCTTGAGCTTGCTGTAATTTAATTAAAGAGAATTACACCATACTCATTTTGTCTTTATTTATGAAGTGCAACGCCCCCTTAGAAAAATTTATGAATGACTGTGCTGATAAACCTCTTACGTTATTTGATTTTCAAACAGCTGACCAAAACTCAACGTACTCAGACATTTCGCTCTTTACTTATTCTGATCAACATTAAACTAACACACAATATTTTTAGCTCAACGCAGTCTGATTTTCAATAATCCCTACAACAGAATGGCCGTGACTAACAATAACCTATACCTTTCATGAATCACTTACCTCACAGAAAATCTAAGTTACTCGAACTACTGCAATACAGCGAGCGCCAATAGTGCCAGCTAAATAAAAGATTCTAACTACTGAAGGCACTAACTACTGATAGGCATACTTAGCAAATGAAAGATTTTTATAGAGAACAAACAATGTATTTACCTTAATAATATTCAAAAGTCATAATATAAATGTATCAGTTCATGATATCCAGTATCACAAATTTACTCTTTCTGATGGACACACGTACAGATCGTCCGCTCTCAAAATTCTGCCATCTCTCTCCCCACATCCACCACTGCTGGCACCTCACCTCCAACTGCGCAACACTACGCGCTATTCACATCCAACTGCCCAACACTACAATAGCAAATATTCCAACAATGCAAACCAGCCACAGATTGCACACAGCACAGTGATTTTCATACAGAGCGCTACGTGACGTTACCAACATAAAAGCCTAAACAGCCTACTTACAAAAGCATCTCCCGTGGTTATTCTGCAAACTGGATGTATACGTTTGTACATATTTGGTTGTTGTAGGTTTAAAACAGCATTTTATGTGATGGTTCAAACCTAAACAGCCTACTTACAAAAGCATCTCCCGTGGTTATTCTGCAAACTGGATGTATACGTTTGTACATATTTGGTTGTTGTAGGTTTAAAACAGCATTTTGTTTATGTGATGGTTCAATTTCATCCAACACAGGTATTGTTCCAAGTCATCTCCTGGTACATTTATCAACTTGTCACGAATATAGCTGGGTAATCGTGATTCTAATATTCGGATAGCATCCCGTGTTGATATTGGATGACTTCATTTGCCCATAGCGCAGCGTCACCTTGAACGTTTCTTTCATTTTTAATGGACTTGTAGTCCGGGGTGATATGTTACAATCAGCGGTATTTGCACTTTATATTTCGCTTCGCTTTTTTCACCTGCGAGTGGTAGCGTTTCGATAGTAGTTTGTTTGCCTACCGCTGCTCCGCTAATAGCTTGTTGCATTGCAGCCTGTACCTTGCTTTCTACTTGTTGGGAGATCTGGTTTCATTTTCGTTTAACCAGTCTTGGAACTCCTTTTCGACCTTTTTTGCTTGTGCGTTTAAATTTTGTTCTGTTGTCTCTTTCTGGGCCATTTCTAAATTATACATGCGATTAGATAGTTGCTCCACGTCTTCCTTAATGACTGTCTGCGCAGTTTTCAGCGTCTGCACTTCTTGTGCTAAGTTGCTGACAAACCTCGGTGGTTCGGCATAGGCTTTCTTCATTTCGGTCATCTCTAATTGTATCTTTTCAAATTGGTTATTCAAACTACTAATACTCTCCATTAAAATTTGATCTCTTTTTGTCAATTCCTGCCGCGCTGGATTAGCCGAGCGGTCTCAGGTGCTGCAGTCATGGACTCTGCGGCTGGTCCCGGCGGAGGTTCGAGTCCTCCCTCGGGCATTGGTGTGTGTGTTTGTCCTTAGGATAATTTAGGTTAAGTAGTGTGTAAGCTCAGGAACTGATGACCTTAGCAGTTAAGTCCCATACGATTTCACACACATTTGTCAATTCCTGGTCCCTTAATGTAACTCTTTCTTCTAATTTCCTAAGAAATTCAGCAAATGGATCCGGTATTTGCGAACATATCGGTGTGGTAGTTATCCTACTCCTTGAAACATTAACACTATCCCTGCTGGTAGCTGCTACTGGTTCTAAAATTTCAGTATGCTGGCTACTTACTGGAATTTCACTGGAAATTATAGTGTCAATGTTCTCTACTCGTTGCTCACTGTTAATGTCTAACATTTCGTTACCCCTGTCCCTTTCGGGCAATAACTGAACATTATCTAAAACACTCGTCCCAACATCTGGCTGCAGCTCCAAACCTCGTCCAACTTTCCCCATAATGATAATATATTCACTTATAAAATTTATGCGATGAGGCACCTTACCAATTATAAATTGACCTATTATAAATTGTATCACTGAAAATCACTTTATGATAAAATAAATCTTCTCCTTTGATGCAAATTAATTTTGATAGTATTTTTAAATAAGTTCTTCTGCTCCGGCTTCGTCGTATTTCCTGTGGAAATAAAAAGTTTAAATGCGCCGCGTAATGGCGGCCAACTTTTCTCAGATGATCGCAGCTAGCTCCGCAGCAGCTGCAAAAAATGCTACACAAACTCTTGCGTTATAATCAATATGGCGTGAGTTCCTTAAATGATTACTGTGCACTCCAGATTAGCTTATTATATTTTCGTAACTCTTTTACTCATCAATTATGTTCTAGTAATTAAACGAGAGCAAGACAAAAGCTATAGCCATACAATCGTACCTTCTGCACTCAAACAATAGCTAAGACACAAGAAAACATCAGAAGACACAAGAAAACATCAGAAGACGACTAAGTTCATTGTCTTCCAGTCCTTTTATAATATAACAAAGATTATAGTGTTCAGTTCTTTAGTTTACACATTTGATCCTATATCGCCGAGAATAATGTCGTTTTTTATTATCGGAATCAATAACTTGTCTTTAAAGTTATTTCGTCACTTTGTCCGTATCACAATTAGGCATTAAAGTTCACACAACATTACACGTGTATAGTTCTTTTGTCGTCATTTATATTGTTCATGTCAAATATATGGAAAGCGACACTATATCTTGAACCTTTCTTTTATTTCCATCATTGCTTCTTCGATGTATAGATTGAACAATAGGGGCGAAAGATTACATCCCTGTCTTTCCGTCCATTTTAATCCGAGCACTACGTTCTTGGTCTGTCACTCTTATTCTTCCCTCTTGGCTCTTATGCATACTGTATATTACCCATCTTTCACTATAGCTTATCCCCATCTTCCTAAGAATTTCGAACATCTTGCACCATTTGACATTGTCTAACGCTTTTTCCAGGTCGACAAATCATATGAACGTGTCTTGATTTTTCTTCAGTCTTGCTACTAGTATCAATCGCACCATCAGAACTGCCTCTCTGGTGCCTTTATCTTTCCAAAAGCCCAACTGATCGTCTTCTAACACATCCTCAATTTTCTTTTCAATTCTTCTGTATATTATTCTTGTCAGCAACTTGGATGCGTGAGCTGTGAAGCGATAATTCTCGCACTTGTCAGTTCAGACCTTATCAAACCTAATTACAACATTGATGACTTGAAAATACATAAAAGGAAAACAAAGCCAAGGTTATGGCGAGCCGAGAAATTTCATCTTCCCCTGTAGCTGATAACTATTCGACACAAAGCGGAAGCTAGTTCTCCAACTGTACGACCGAAACAGTCACACTTTTTCATTGACAAGTTTTTCGAAAAACTGACGGCAGCATCTGTAACGAATTTCTGCTTCACGTGCCCATATTGTCTTTACATTGGTCTGCTACAATCTTATCGAAAGACATTAGAGAAGTGCCTGTGTCTGAAAGTGTCTGTAAAGTACGATACAATAGTTATCCATCTGTACAGACTCTGTCGAATACAGAAACCGCACTACATGTCAGGCCAAAACGAAGGCAACTTCACGATGTAATGTAAAAATATAAAAACAGTGATATGTAAAAAATATACAGCAGTCTGCCAACGTAATCGTATTCTTGATAACTCAATAGTAGCGGTTGAAAGCACTTCTCTGAAAATGACTCACAAGAATGTTCTTAATAGTGCAATATCTTGTAAGTTAGCCCGACACAGGTCAGTTATTAATGAGCTAGCTCAGTTCTCAGGGTACTTACGTAATCGTCTATAATTAATTGTCCTTTCCTTCTTTACCCAACACCACAGATATTATTCCAGGCTCGTGAGAATTCGTGTGCTTTTTGCAACAGAGAATATTTCACAAGTCTGTTCGATGTAAACTAGTGCAATACGTAACTTAATACCGTGGTTTCGTCTCGATTCCCCAGTATAACAAGAGTAGCATCTGCAAATGAAATCCTATAATGGAACTGGAATCCTGTGACCAGACCTTTTCTGCCTGGGATGTTATCTCGTTATATAAAGAAAAGCTGTACGTAAAAATTGTTAAATTATTTTTAGCGGCCGCTTGGTTCGTAGGACCTGCAAGAAAGTTAATTGTCCTAACCGACGGCACATCTCCTAGATGAGCTAAAAGAAAAATGTTAAAGATTTTCTAAGATGGCGCCTAAAAATGATAATTCTTTATTAAGGCCCATATCTACTTAGGACAATCCAGGTACAAGATTACAAACTGATTGACCGCATACACAAATTCTTTTGACAAAATAACCATTATATTTTTCTGGTTTTAAGTACAACTTAAATTATTAGCTGGTACAGCAAGATGAGTTTTACACAGGAACGTCCTCTTAGGTCCGAACCCAAGCCGATAAGATAAGCGAATGACAAAGGAAAGGTAGCGCAAGCGTCCGTGGAATAACATGTCCATTGTAGTTCTATCTCTTCTTGTCGGTTCTTTATAAAATTTATCGTAATATTTAGTTTACATTTTTTTAACCCAAGGCCACCCAGGAGAAACAGTAAAACGAGAAACCTAAATCTCTCTCCCCGTACAGGAATCATAGTGCTCGCACTATTGGAAGCAGGACTGGAACATCTGGAAGTTTGGAGCTGTCCACGAAGCGTGCTTGTATAGTTGTGGCGGTTAAGGCGAGCGCTCGCGTAAAGCGGGAAATCCGGGTTCGAGTCCCGGTCCGGAACAAATTTTCATTTGTTTCCAGTATATTGTATAGCTGTGATGGTACCGTATTCGTAAATTGCGAATACATTTCATGTTTATCGAAAGTACTGCGGAAGTCTTAGGGCAACAGCGTAAGAGTGACATATCTAACGCTTGGAAGCGCGTAATGGATTCTTGCAACAGAAATTTATCTGCAGAAGTAGTTATTTATGATCCACGACAGGATTGTCGCCGTGAAACAGGCGCCATTAGTGTCGCAGACAGGAGAAATCTCCCTGCCCCGACAGCTGGCTGTAACTTCTGCCACCTTTTTTCGGCTCAACCTCTGGAGGTGCGCGCAAGTGCCTGGCCCCTGCGCGCGCCAGATGGCCGATAACCCCGTAGCACGTTGGAGGCGGTGGCGGTGGCGCACTCTGTCTGCTGGAGGGCTACCAGGTGTACCAACCTCCTGGGTTCCTCTCTCACATAGAGCTCCTAATGAAAGCTAGTGTAATTTCCGACGAAATTTGGTGTGACATATGGCAAGCCTGGGTACCCAACATACACCAGTTACATTACTAATCAAGTTCTTTTAAGTTTATTTGCACTATCAAACCTGTCATTGTTTTAATCCACCATGTGCTTGGTAAAATATGCTTCACCTCGAAGCGATGTACAGAAGTACTTCTCGTGGTTTCTCTGTTGGTTTGCTTCTGTGTACAGTAGCAGCAGAAATTAAGCTTAACCGACAAAACATTATTCACCTCGTTTTATGACTTCACCGACCCCTTTAAAACAATGCATATAGTGTATAACTGGTACCAGGAGGTTATATGCACGTGTCGATGCCGTCACGTTTACTGCGCTGGAGGCAAAAAAAAAAAAAAAAAAAAAAAAAAAAAAAAAAAAAAAAATACAACACTCTCAAGGACTACGTTCAGTGGCGTCAGATTTCAATATCTGGATACTGAGGGACTGCAGTGTTAGTGATCCATTTGTCATGGTCATAGACGACCAGATGGCCCTCAGGTCGCCTGCCTGTATGGCCACTGTTTTAACTGTAAGCAGTAAGACTAAAGAAATATCATGACACATTCATAAAGATAAGACAATGTCAAATGGTGCGAGATGTTCGAAATTCTGAGAAAAATAAACTATAGAGAAAGACGGGTACTATGAGTAAGTACAAGCGACAAGAGGGAACAATAAGAGTGGAAAACGAAGACCATAATGTTCGGATTGAAAAGCGCGAAAGACAGGGATGTAGTCTTTCCGTCTTACAGTATAATCTATACATCGAAGAAGCAATGATGGAAATAAAAGAAAGCAGCAGCAGCACTCCGTCTTCAGACCACATGTGGCCCATCGGGACCATCCGACCGCCGTGTCATCCTCAGTTGAGGATGCGGATAGGAGGGGCGTGTAGCCAGCACACCGCTCTTCCAGTCGTTATGATGGTTTTCTTTAAACGGAGCCGCTACTATTCGGTCGAGTAGCTCCTCAATTGGCATCACGAGGCTGAGTGCACCCCGAAAAATGGGAACAGCGCATGACGGTCCGGATGGTCACCCATCCAAGTGCCGGCCACGACCGACAGCGCTTAACTTCGGTGATCTGACGGGAATCTGTGTATCCACTGCGGCAAGGCCGTTGCCTCCAAATAAAAGAAAAGTAGGATAAAAATTCGAAGTGAAAGAATATCAATGACGAGATCGGCTGATGACATTGCTACCCCCAGTGAAAGTGAAGACTTACAGGATCTGCTGAACGTAATAAGCAGTCTAGAGAAGAGGAAAGCAATGAGGAGTAGCAGAAATGAGAAAAGCGAGAAACTTAACATCATAATTGGAAATCACGAAGTAGATGAAATTAAGGAATTGTGTTACGTAAGCAGCAAAATAAACAATGACGGAAAGAGCAATGAGGATATGAAAAGCAGACTAGTAGTGGCAACAGACGTCTACTAGCATAAAAAATACCATTAATTAAAAGAAGTAATTTCTGAGAACGTGCGTTTGGCTCAAAATGGTTCAAATGGCTCTGAGCACTATGCGACTTAACTGCTCGGGTCATCAGTCGCCTAGAACTTAGAACTAATTAAACCTAACTAACCTAAGGACATCACACACATCCGTGCCCGAGGCAGGATTCGAACCTGCGACCGTAGCGGTCGCCCAGCTCCAGACTGCAGCGCCCAGAACCGCACGGCCACTCCGGCCGGCATGTGCGTTTGGATCACAGTATTGTATAGTATTGAAACTTGGACTGTGGGGAAAACGATCAGAAGAGAATCGAAGCATTTGATATGTTGTGCTACAGAAAAATGTTGAAAATTAGGTAAACTGATAAGACAAGGAATGAGGAGGTTCTTCGGAGAATCGGCGAGGGAAGGAATATACGAAACACACTGAGAAGAAGGCGGGACAGGATGGTAGGACATCTGTAAAGACGTCACGGAATAGCTTCCATGGTACAGTAGAGGAAGACAGAGATTGGAGATCGGCACAGGAGAGGAATTGATGGTGGGCCGCATCAAACCAGTCAGAAGACTGCCGACTCAAAGAAATGTTTGATTAAGCCCACCTCGATCTATTCTGTGCTGAGTTTAGAGATGAACAGTGTAGCATTCATTCTAACAAGGGAAACTCCCCACCGCCCCCCCTCCCCCCCCCCCACACACACACAGATTTAGTCGTAACATGGCCCAGTGGATAGCCTGCCAAAAACTGGACACAGATCAAGCATGAAAACAGGAAGAAGGTGTACTGAGCCGCGAAAAAAAAGCAAAATAGAAACAGTGAACGATGCAAGCTAAAGATGTGGAGCATAGAGGTTGTTCACATAGAGTAGCCTTCAAACCAGCTGTCACGAACAACGTCAAACACCCATGGAAAGACTTAGCTGGAATGGATTGGTCTACATTCTGTAAAAGAAACAATCTTTCGTTGAGAAAATGAGGGGATCTCTCGAAAGCAAGAGCAGCCGCACTAAGCGGAGAAACTGTGAAAACAGCACTTATAATTTTTAAATAAGTTTCTTACAAATCTCTCCCTGCTTGACAAACCAACTCATACGCGTATATGATTTGGTTTGTCAAGCAGGGAGAGACTTGTAAGAAGCTCATTTCAAAGTCTGAAGTGAATATAACATGGATGACACAGGGCTACCACTCCACAATAGACATCCGTAGGTGATTGCAGAGAAAGGAACAAAAGAGGTGCTTCCTTTAGCCAGCGCTGGAAGATGTGAGAACTTTGCGATTATTAGTTCTTGCAACACAGGAGGTGCATATTTACCACCACTTACTAAATTCAAGGGCCAAAGACACAGGTCGGAGCCGACAGTTTATCTATTCTATGGGTCCAATTCATGCTTCAGTCAGGGTGGATGGATAAATGAGGATATATTTCTGAAATGGCTCAAACGTTTTTCAAGAAAACAGGGTGCCAGGAAAAGTATTTCTTACTTTGCATAGGTGTCTGTCACATCTTCAGCATCAGCGTAATTCTTCCGGGAGTGCGAGATCGAGATGTTCTGTTTACCGCCGCACACTACAGGGTTATTACAAATGATTGCAGCGATTTCACAGCTCTACAATAACTTTATTATTTGAGATATTTTCACAATGTATTGCACACACATACAAAAACTCAAAAAGTTTTTTTAGGCATTCACAAATGTTCGATATGTGCCCCTTTAGTGATTCGGCAGACACCAAGCCGATAATCAAGTTCCTCTCACACTCGGTGCAGCATGTCCCCATCAATGAGTTCGAAAGCATCGTTGATGCGAGCTCGCAGTTCTGGCACGTTTCTTGGTAGAGGAGGTTTAAACACTGAATCTTTCACATAACCCCAAAGAAAGAAATCGCATGCGGTTAAGTCGGGAGAGTGTGGAGGCCATGACATGAATTGCTGATCATGATCTCCACCACGACCGATCCATCGGTTTTACAATCTCCTGTTTAAGAAATGCCGAACATCATGATGGAAGTGCGGTGGGGCACCATCCTGTTCAAAGATAAAGTCGGCGCTGTCGGTCTCCAGTTGTGGCATGAGCCAATTTTCCAGCATGTCCAGATACACGTGTCCTGTAACGTTTTTTTCGCAGAAGAAAAAGGGGCCGTAAAATTTAAACCGTGAGATTGCACAAAACACGTTAACTTTTGGTGAATTGCGAATTTGCTGCACGAATGCGTGAGGATTCTCTACCGCCCAGATTCGCACATTGTGTCTATTCACTTCACCATTAAGAAAAAATGTTGCGTCATCACTGAAAACAAGTTTCGCACTGAACGCATCCTCTTCCATGAGCTGTTGCAACTGCGCCGAAAATTCAAAGCGTTTGACTTTGTCATCGGGTGTCAGGGCTTGTAGCAATTGTAAACGGTAAGGCTTCTGCTTTAGCCTTTTCCGTAAGATTTTCCAAACCGTCGGCTGTGGTACGTTTAGCTCCCTGCTTGCTTTATTCGTCGACTTCCGCGGGCTACGTGTGAAACTTGCCCGCACGCGTTCAACAGTTTCTTCGCTCACTGCAGGCCGACCCGTTGATTTCCCCTTACAGAGGCATCCAGAAGCTTTAAACTGCGCATACCATCGCCGAATGGAGTTAGCAGTTGGTGGATCTTTGTTGAACTTCGTCCTGAAGTGTCGTTGCACTGTTGTGACTGATGTGAGTGCATTTCAAGCACGACATACGCTTTCTCGGCTCCTGTCGCCATTTTGTCTCACTGCGCTCTCGAGCGCTCTGGCGGCAGAAACCTGAAGTGCGGCTTCAGCCGAACAAAACTTTATGAGTTTTTCTACGAATCTGTAGTGTGTCGTGACCATATGTCAATGAATGGAGCTACAGTGAATTTATGAAATCGCTTCAATCATTTGTAATAGCCCTGTACTTATGTGCTAGAGCCCTTAGACAGACGTGTTTTAAAACCATCAAAACACTTTAGATGGCAAAAAATGGCAGCAAAGAAATCCCAACACCAAAATGGGTAATGTTCATTTCAATGGGACATTCAACGAAGCATGGATGTCAACTGCGTCCGTCCTGTACGAGGATCTACCCACTGAACCAGATGAGATTAATGATTGACGGATTGTTCCTTCTGAATCCCTAAGAGCAAACACGGTAACAACCACAGAAAAGGATGCAATAATTGGTAATTCGTCGACAGCTGCCTCATAAGGCTCCACTAGGGACATCCTTCCTTCTCTACACAAATATCCTGAAAGAAAAACCTCCAGAACTGTACCAAACGCGGTACACAACATCTCCAAAGAACAGTACTGTAATGAGGGCAAAGAAGTAGTGTGGCCTACTGCTGCAGAGAGTAGCAAAGAAGAAAGCTTCTGAAAGTAATGGCGACGGAAAAAGAAGTTCCGGTACGAGTAAGAGAGCTAATGTTGGCCTATTCAAGAAGACAGATAACAAAACTACAAGGAAACTTTTAGACACGGGTTATTGTAGTGTCGACGATCTTTTGTCCCTAAATGATTCTGAAGATGACGTTCAGTTTATTTAAGTTCATATGATTCTAATTTTTGTTTTTTGTTTTTATGGTTTTGATTTGAATAATTATACTTTTTATGGAAGGGAAATGGGGATTCTTCCAGGGGGAAATACTCGTACCAGTTGGAGATGAGGATAAAGGCGAATGGATACAATGCCAAAAGTGTGCCTCCTGTTATAATGAATACAATGTCGGTGCGAGAAGTCGTATGCAACTTTCCGTTATTTACGAGAACAGAAACGTTTCACGAATGCTGCTTTCCATTAGTGTGAAATGAGTATTGTAATTATTATTCTATTATTGGTGGTAAGGAGTATTAAATAGAAATTAACGTACTTTCAGCTAACCTTCCACGTTATCTAATTCTGTGTCTGTCCATAATTTACCTTACTCAAATAGCCCTGACGACTATCCGAATAGCCACAATGAAATACTGTTTTGTCCAATCGGGAGGGTTAAACGAATAACAGCTGTACATAAATGTCTGACAGTTATGTAAAACCACCTTTCATCAATAGGACACGTAGATCCACAGAAGTAATACTACTTGATTAAAACGAAAATTTAGTTAGTAATTTTCCAGAAAAAATTCATGTAAATTGAAATTATTTTTATAGCCCTACTGTAACCAACGTACTCCTGTCTAACAAGTTCAGCCATTAGAACGGGGTCACACAGTGGAACTGTTGGGGACTGGGTGGACGTATTAACGAATTTCTGTACACTTGGGCGCTGTGTGTCGGTGATGTCTCGTTGCATTGAGCAGTTTCTATGGAGTATTCCCACAGCCATAGAAAAGTTTATAGATGCACGTCAAAATCAACGTACTATGCGAGCACCTGTGACCGACTGAATATCATCTAGGGAAGACATCCAGGCACATGTTACAGCTACTGTGTTATTAAGTACCACCGGGAAGCGTCTGTTTGGAGCAGGACTAAGATTGTGTATGCCTCTGCTACCACTGACACAATGACACCGCCAAGCACAACCAGTCGACTGGAGAGTGGAAAGGCGTTCTGTTGCCTTCAGAGATGAGAGTAAGATCTGCCTATGTGCGTGTTGTGGACGAGTCACGTGTATGGCGTAGACCTGTTTAACTGCCTATTCCAGTGTGCATCTGCCCCATCCCAGGCTTCATGGTGTGTGGGAAGGGCATCACATACAAACTGCAGTAACATTTCGTGTTTCTGTAGGGCAAAGTTATAAGAACCGCTACATTGCACAGTTTGTAAGTGCCCTTTCTTCGGCAAAAAAGTGATATGCTTTTCAGCAGGACAATGCATATCCACCTGCGGCTGCTGCAACGCAACGTGCTATTCGTGGTGTACAACAACATCCATGGCAAGCAGTATCACCACATCTCTCACCAATCAAACAGTTTTGGGGCTTGGTGAAGGGAGAACGTTCTGTTTTTGAGGAGCCAGCAAGAACCATTGCCTAATTGTGACTAAAGGTGAATTTGCATCGGACAGTCTACCACAGGATGCGATTCAACACCTTAACGATCGTTGCAGCTAGAAGACGGTACACTGTGTGCTGACGGAACAGTTGTGCACCTTTTACTGTAAGATATATGTGTCATTTTGTCTCAATCTGTTATATTCTCCTACAACGATGAACTAGTTGTCACATCACCTCCTTGAGGGTATTGCATTTTCATTTGCCGACAGTGCATGTGACATGGCATGTACTATGTCGCAAACCTATAGCCTCATCACTGTTTGTAAGCATATCAAATCAGTTTTGTAAGTAGGTTTCTTGAAGAATTTGAACATTGTCAGATAACTTACATTTTGTTCTTTTGTAGTAAACTTAATAATAGATGATTCGTTGCACGAAACTGGTCTTCAATAACTAGAAAAAATGCAAATGAGACTATTCTACATTCTGCAGTCACACCTGTAGTACCGAGTGTATGACGTGGACATCTTCAAGTGACTCGACAAGAAAACAGCTAAAGAAGTTGACAGCTGTGAAGGATGTGATATGCATACTGAGGAACACAAGACAGCCAGAGACTAGAGGGACGATCTCGCGACGCTTAACCTTCAACATGTAGTAGCATGTACCCGAGGTACTTTCCGGCTTTCGAAACCCAAGAACATGAGGCCCTGAGGGCTTACCCAACATATACAGCACAATAAACGTCTGTCGAGTGTACTGGAGTCTGAAACAGCCAAGAAATGCGCTCCTGGGTGCAGGGGTCAAGGTTAGAGGGTAATGTAACTGTGTCAGACCACATCCCATACCATTCAACATATGAAGGGCTTATTTCAGTAGTGGTACAAGTCCATTACCTCCACTTTTCTGTCTGTAGCGCTTCTGACATTAATGGTCCAAACAAACAGAAAGAAAGGCTCTGAGCACTATGGGACTTAACATCTTAGGTCATCAGTCCCCTATAACTTAGAACTACTTAAACCTAACTAACCTAAGGACATCACAAACATCCATGCCCGAGGCAGGATTCGAACCTGTGACCGTAGCAGTCCCGCGGTTCCGGACTGCAGCGCCTAGAACCGCACGGCCACCACGGCCGGCCAGAAAGAAAGGTTCATCCCTAGCAAGAAGCCATATGCTTGAATATTTCTGGTATCTCAACTGCAGATTTTTCAGCGCTCATTTAAGTTTAGGACTCTCAGAATGAACAAAAGTGGACTTGTACCACTATCGAAATAAAACCTTCATATATTCTCCCAAACGGATCTCCACAACAGACAAATCGTATGTCCATTGTTGAGTCGACAAAAACTTTAGTTACGATTCCACTGGATATACGAACAGTGCGTTTAGTCATAGAATGAGTTATTTTGTGTCGTGATTAAGGATTTCTGTTATGTGCCGAAGTATATCGTCTCCCACGCATGGAATTATGTACATCGACCGATATTGGCGGTGTTACGACGATGAGACATTCGCCTGATACTCCCTGCGATATGGAGGCTAAAGTAGGCGTAGTGAAATCTGTAATTTTTTTCCGAGCATCAGCGTTTTGACTGGCATAAAACCGTACTATTCCTATCTCGAGCTTATTTCTCCGTCTCTACGCAACTGTTTCTCCCAATATCCTCTAATCTGTTGTAATCGTACATATTCTAGTCTTGGTCAGACATTATTGTTCACTTCCACTGCCCCTCCCACTGCCAAGCTAAATACTCCGAGATTACGAAGGAAATTTCCCACTAATGTGTTATATTTTCTGGTCTTCTATGGTGTTATTTCTTCACTTGCTCTTTTTTGTATTTCTAGATATAGGAACTTATTTGCGCACTTCATTTTTAACTTTCATCGTTACTGCTAAATTCATTCAGATGGAGGTAGTTTTTTTTTTCTTTTTTACAGATTTCTAACGTTGCTATACAGCGCAATGCTATTCAGGAGTTTTTGCCTCATTCCCATGACAATATTTGATAATATTCTTCTTTTATCTTCCTTCCTTCAGCCATTCTGTGCACTGTTACTTCCTAGACAGAAGAATCCCTCTATTTATTTTAATAACGTCATGGGTGACTGGAATTCGGTAGAAGGAAAAGGAAGAGAAGGAAACGTAGTAGGTGAATATGGATTGTGAGTAAGAAATAAAAGAGAAAGCCGCCTGGTAGAATTTTGCATATAGCTATCACTTGGTTCAAGAATCATAAAAGGGGGATGTATACATGGAAGAAGCCTGGAGATACTGACAGGTTTCAGATAGATTATATAATGGTAAGACAGAGATTTAGGAACCAGGTTTCAAATTGTAAGACATTTCCAGGGGCAGATGTGGACTCTGACCACAATCTGTTAGTTATGAACTGTAGATTAAAACTGAAGAAACTGCAAAAAGGTGGGAATTTGAGGAGATGGGACCTGGATAAACTGAAAGAACTAGAGGTTGTAGAGAGTTTCAGGAAGAGCTTAAAGGAACAATTGACAAGAATGGGGGAAAGTAATACAGTAGAAGAAGAATGGGTAGCTTTGAGGGATGAAGTGGTGAAGGCAGCAGAGGATCAAGTAGGTAAAAAGACGAGGGCTAGTAGAAATCCTTGGGTGATAGAAGAAATACTGAATTTAATTGATGAAAGGAGAAAATATAAAATGCACTAAATGAACCAGGCAAAAAGGAATACAAACGTCTCAAAATTGAGATCGGCAGGAAGTGCAAAATGGCTACGCAGGCATGGCTAGAGGACAAATGTAAGGATGTAGAGGCTTATTTCACTAGGGGTAAGATAGATACTGCCTACAGGAAAATTAAAGAGACCTTTGGAGACAAGAGAACCATTTGTATGAATATCAAGAGGTCAGATGGAAACCCAGTTCTAAGCAAAAAGAAGGGATAGCAGAAAGGTGGAAGGAGTATATAGAGGGTCTAACAAGGCCGATGTACTTGAGGACAATACTATGGAAACGGAATTGGATGTAGATGAAGTTGAAATGGGAGATATGATACTGCGTGAAGAGTTTGACAGAGCACTGAAAGACGTTAGTCGAAACAAGGCACCGGCAGTAGACAACATTCCATTAGAACTACTGACAGCCTTGGGAGAGCCAGTCCTGACAAAACTCTACCATCTGGTGAGCAAGATGTATGAAACAGGCGAAATCCCTCAGACTTCAAGAACAATATAATAATTCCAATCCCAAAGAAATCAGGTGTTGACAGATGTGAAAATTACCGAACTATCAGTTTAAAAGTCACGGCTGCAAAATACTAACGCGAATTCTTTACAGACGAATGGAAAAACTAGTAGAAGCCGACCTCGGGGAAGATCAGTTTAGATTTCGTAGAAATATTGGAGCACGTGAGGCAATACTGACCCTACGACTTATCTTAGAAGCTAGATTAAGGAAGGGCAAACCTATGTTTCTAGCATTTGTAGACTTAGAAAAAACTTTTGACAATGTTGACTAGAATACTCTCTTTCAAATTTCGAAGGTGGCAGGGGTAAAATACAGGGAGCGAAAGGCTATTTACAATTTGTACAGAAACCAGATGGCACTTATAAGAGTCGAGGGACATGAAAAGGAAGCAGTGGTTGGGAAGGGAGTGAGACAGGGTTGTAGCCTCTCCCCGATGCTATTCAATCTGTATGATGAGCAAGCAGTAAAGAAAACAAAAGAAAAATTTGGAGTAGGAATAATAATCCATGGACAAGAAACAAAAACTTTGAGGTTATCCGTTGACATTGTAATTCTGTCAGAGACAGCAAAGGACATGGAAGAGCAGTTGAATGGATAATGTCTTGAAAGGAGGATATAAGACGAACATCAACAAAAGCAAAACGAGGATAATGGAATGTAGTCGAATGAAGTCGGGTGATGCTGAGGGAATTAAATTAGGAAATGAGACACTTACAGTAGTAAAGGAGTTTTGCTATTTGGGGAGCAAAATAACTCATGATGGTCGAAGTAGAGAGGATATAAAATGTAGACTGGCAATGGCAAGGAAAGCGTTTCTGAAGAAGAGAAATTTGTTAACATCGAGTATAGATTTAAGTGTCAGGAAGTCATTTCTGAAAGTATTTGTATGGAGTGTAGCCATGTATGGAAGTGAAACATGGACGGTAAATAGTTTGGACAAGAAGAGAATAGAAGCTTTCGAAATGTGGTGCTACAGAAGAATGCTGAAGATTAGATGGGTAGATCACATAACTAATGAGGAAGTATTGAATAGGATTGGGGAGAAGAGAAGTTTGTGGCAAAACTTGACCAGAAGAAGGGATCGGTTGGTAGGACATGTTCTGAGGCATCAAGGGATCACCAATTTAGTATTGGAGGGCAGCGTGGAGGGTAAAAATCGTAGGGGGAGACCAAGAGATGAATACACTAAGCAGATTCAGAAGGATGTAGGTTGCAGTAGGTACTGGGAGATGAAGAAGCTTGCACAGGATAGAGTAGCATGGAGAGCTGCATCAAACGATTATCAGGACTGAAGACCACAACAACAACAACGTAACGTTCTCAGTTTTGATTGCTAAGCAACTCGTTACTTTGCTTTCCATTGCTTTTCATCACTTTTGTCTTTGCTTTGTTTATCCTCAACAAATATTGTGTGTTGGAAATGTTGTCCATTCCTTTGGACAGGTGTTTTACATCTTCCTCGCACCTTGCCAAATTGTTCCTGTTGACTAAGATCCTTAACACTAGCGTCTTTCTTCCACTTTTATTCTCTTTCCAAAATTTTCTCTCGCTTCCCTCACTGTTTCTTCAGGGTATCAAACTTAACCGTCGTCTTACTCCCATCTTTAAACATTTATTATTCCCACTTGACTTTGTGCATCACGTAGATCATTCGTCTGACACTACTCTTTATGCACTACTCTTACTGTATGGTTGATTGCGATTACTTAAACTTATGACTTGACTTTATCTGTTATTACTTTTATGTCGTAATTTCATGTTCTCACACGTTCCATGACCTTGGATATTTGCTCCTCAATTTGGTCCTACGGATCTTGACGTGTAAATAAATATATCACAAAATAACCCTATCCCCTAAGGATCGAGATCTTACTTCACATTACGTTTGCGAAGGGTTTTTGTAGGAATATAAATGCTGGAAAGCATCCTGACTCTTCTTCAGTCTGCCTTCCATCACCAAGTGGTAGCAGATTCGCTTCTCTGGTAGACTTCTTCTTCCAAAAACCAAAATCGTCGTTTAGTCTGCGGATAATACCAGTAGTATTGACGACTAGCTGCAAGATCTGACGGCTGATATCAACTTCAACGCATAAGATGGTCTCAAAACGTACAATTTGCAGAGTATTATAACGTTTTAGACCATGTATCGGGTATTTAAAGACTGAAACTTGTCGTGTATCACATAGTGCAACATCGTTTACTTTGGATTGTGTACTTCACTAACAGCCTAGACGCTCGATCGTCAGCATATAAAAATCGAATATTAAATGAGAAACTTCGGAATAGTATCGCTTATTGTTACACTTGCACAGCGTAGTAATATTCAGGTTATATTCTTACTACTGGCAAAGGAAAGAAACTTCACTTAAAACTTCCGAGCTCTGAGACATTAGTCGATAGGTAAAACTTTTCGCTGACGTCCCCCCCCCCTCCCCCCCCAAGCAGTTGGAGACGAAACTTCGGGGAGAAGTTTTACGCATCGACCACGGCCTGTAAGCCAGGAAGTTTTAAATGAGGTTAATATCGGCCCTTAAAGCCGTATAATCAAAGAGGAGAAAGTTTCTTTTAAGGCACCATAATTTCAACCATGTTTGCTACATGCAAATATTCAGAACTAATAAACTGCGAACCAATTTAAATGTGGATGTTACTCGAACTACTTTGATAAGTAACACAACTTTTGTAAGAGGCCGAGAAGCCACCTAAAGTGTTACAGTTACCAATACAAAATGATACGTAATTTAGCGAAATACTTAACTTTAAGATTTGCTCATTTACAGAAAGAAATTACCTTTTGCTAATTTATAGCTCACCAGGAAGCTCAGCAAACGGAGCACCCATAGTGAAACTTAAATGTTGTAATACTTGTTGTATTGGGCCGTTATCTAAATATGAAACGTGAAACTCGACGGTGATATTTCGTCAGAGATAGGGGAATCGTCAGAGTTCCAATGGGAAGTGTGGTAGGAAGGCTCTTATGTAATCCGTAAAAATATAAATGACCTGACGGACAGAGTGAGGAGTAATCTGCGGCTGATGAAGCCGTGATGTGCGGAAAGGTGTCGTCATTGAGTGACTGTAAGAGAATACAAGATGACTTACAAAATTTCTGGCATCTAACACCAAATGAAGAAAATGTTAACACAGCTGAGTAGGAAAAACAAACCTATAACGTTCGAATACAGCATCAGATGTGTGCTGCTTGATACAGCCATGTCGATTAAATAGCTAGGCGTAACTTATAAAGCGATATGAAACGGAAGGAGCACGTGAGGACTGTATATAGTAGCCGATTGTGTACTTCGGTTTATCAGGAGAATTTTAGGAAAGTGTCGCTCATCTGTCAGCAGATCGCATATCCAACACTGATACGATCCATTCTTGAGTACTGCTCGAGTGCTGGGATCCGAACCAGGTGGTGTAAAGGAAAACATTGAAGCAATTCAGAGGCGGGCTGCTAGATGTGTTATCGGCAAATTTGAACAAATGTTTTTTATTCCAGTCTTTGATCACAATATCAGTTCTTTAGACGATGACCGGTTTGGTCCGCAATGACCATCCTCAGATCTTTTTTACACCATGAGCTAAAGTGATAAGGCCATAATGGCCAGTTTCAATAATGACTGTGTGGAGGATGTGGCCTATTCTACATCTTATTTTAGATATATGTGACGATGTGCTGATTATATTTATATGTTCTGACGGTACCATTATGGCTTTATCACTTTAGGACATGGTGTAAAAAAGATCTGAGGATGGCCATTGCGGACTGAAACCGGTCATCGTCTAAAGAATTGATACTGCGATCAAAGACTGGAATAAAAAACATTTGACAGTATTGGGTCACTGTTTGTATACGCGGCTATGTCGCAGTTGGTGAAATTTGATCACTATGCGAGTATTACTGAGTTTCTTGGGGAACTCAAATGCGAATTCTTTGGAGGGAAGACGATGTTCTTTTCGCGGAGCACTATTGAGAAAATTTAGAGCATCGGCATTTGAAGCTGACTGCAGAACGATTGTCTTGCCGCCAAAGTACATTTTCCGTAAGGATCACGAAGATATACAGATAAGAGAAATTACGGCTCATACGGACGCATATAGATAGTCGCTTTTCCCTTGCTAGTAGTGTTTCAAGGTACTCTTCGTCATGCACCATGCCGTGGCTTTCTGAGTATGTAGACGTTGGTGTAGATGAAACTGTGTTTTAGTCGAATTTCCAAAACACACTTGATTTCCACGAAAGTTGATACTACAGTTGCATTTGAATTTTCGCAATATTAAAGTAATATTCGCTACTTAGAAAGGCAATTTCAGAGGAAAGTAAACTACAAAACGTACATATGTCTTAAAAAGTTTCTAAATAACTACTGGATTCATGTTCATTATGCTGTTAAACACGGAAACCATTAATTGTATATCTATAATTATTGATCAATACACAGATGCATAATTATTACATGTAAAACACCAGCATCTGTTTAGTTTTTATCATAAATATTATCTTTCATTTGTCACCTGCGTAACAATGCTAAATTGTGAATAATTTATTGACTGGCGTAATTCCGCCATGTTTAGCACGGGAAAGGCAAAGAGAAGTTGTATAGATATGAGACAATAGAGACCTAACTTTGGCATGAGCTTTTATGTCATTGCATTGCGCAATAATGCCACTTATGGTGAAATGTCATACGATCATGATTTAAAGTGAAACTGCTGATTAATAAACCAGAGATTACAACTAAATTTATGGTCACCGTTTTCACTTAGCCGGCCGCTGTGGTTGTGCGGTTCTAGGCACTTCAGTCCGGAACCACGCGGCTGCTATGGTCGCAGGATCGAATCCTGCCTCGGTCATGGATGTTTGTGATGTCCTTAGGTTAGTTAGGTTTACGTAGTTCTAAGTCTAGGGGACTAATGACCTCAGATGTTAAGTCCCTTAGTGCTTAGAGCAATTTGAACCATTTTTTTTCACTTACGACAAAAAGGCTGTTTTATTTCGAACAGCACAAAGAAATATCTAATTTGAAGCATAAAATTACGCTGTCTCAAAGCCGATCAGAACATCGAGAACTAAGATAAATATCCTGAACTCGCTCGGGTTGTCTCGAAAAATACGAAATTCGTGATGCTTACCTCACGAAATGTGGGAGAGCACATGCTAGCTCCTGTTGATATTTCCAACTAAAAATTCTGTGTGTACTTGTGTCAGTACCTACTTCTATGCATATACGTAGAGGACTGTTTTATCCACATCGCTAGGAAAGTAAAACTGGGCAGCTGCGATTAGGACTCTCCCACTGAGGCTTCCGTACTAAGTTAATTATGTATTCCTATACAGGCAGTTCATCCATTCCGGGAATCGAGTATTGCTACGATTTTTGCCCGTTATCGACATTGAGAAAGACAAGATATCGGTCCCACAGATTACAAGACTTTCCAGAATGTTTTAATCTCAAGACTGAAGTCGGATAAGAAATAAGAAAAGAAATAGCTTTTCGTGTGATGTAATTATTAATTAACAATTGTCTGATTTTACGTATGTTTTTGGATAGGGTCCGCCTTTAGTGAAAGACAATTTTGATTTTTAACCCAAACATGTTTCACTACATTTTCAGCATCTTCAGTGGGCTTTTATTTTTCATCTGCTAAATATAGAGAATGTTCTTTATTGTATGTATGCATGTAACTATTAGTTTTTAAATTGTGATTACAGATGTTTTAAAACACACATAAATTATGAATTCATACCGTTTCACCATATGGTGTGGTTTTCCTGATGTGTTGTGTTTCTACAGTGACTGTTTTGTTCCACATTTTGTCATCTGCAACCACTTACACCCTAAAGGAGATAAATTGTTTCAGCCAAAATTACGATTTGAAAATTGTTATTTCTATGCATGAAATTAATTAATTCTATGTGTGTGTGTGTGTGTGTGTGTGTGTGTGTGTGTGTGTGTGTGTGTGTGTGTCTATTCACACAATGTTTCACTTGTTGTTGTTGTTGTTGTGATATTCAGTCCTGAGACTGGTTTGATGCAGCTCTCCATGCTACTCTATCCTGTGCAAGCTTCTTCATCTCCCAATACGTACTGCAGCCTACATCCTTCTGAATCTGCTTAGTGTATTCATCTCTTGGTCTTCCTCTACGGTTTTTCCCTCCACGCTGCCCTCTAATACTAAATTGGGGATCCCTTGATGCCTCAGAACATGTCCTGCCAACCGATCCCATCTTCTTGTCAAGTTGTGAAACAAACTCCTCTTCTCCCCAATCCTATTCAATACCTCCTCATTAGTTATGTGATCTACCCATCTAATCTTCAGCATCCTTCTGTAGCACCACATTTCGAAAGCTTCTATTCTCTTCTTGTCTAAACTATTTATCGTCCATGTTTCACTTCCATACATGGCTACACTCCACACAAATACTTTGAGAAACGATTCCTGACACTTAAATCTACACTCGATTTTAACAAATTTCTCTTCTTCAGAAATGCTTTCCTTGCCATTGCCAGTCTACATTTTATATCCTCTCTACTTCGACCATCATCAGTTACTTTGCTCCCCAAATAGCAAAACTCCTTTACTACTTTAAGTGTCTCATTTCCTAATCTAATTCCCTCAGCATCACCCGACTTAATTCGACTACGTTCCATTATCCTCGTTTTGCTTTTGTTGATGTTCATCTTATATCACCCTTCAAGACACTTTACATTCTGTTCAACTGCTCTTCCAAGTCCTTTGCTGTCTCTGAGAGAATTACAGTGTCATCGGCGAAACTTAAAGTTTTTATTTCTTCTCCATGGATTTTAATACCTACTCCGAATTTTTCTTTTGTTTCCTTTACTGCTTGCTCAATATAAAGATTGAATAACATCGGGGAGAGGCTACAACCCTGTCTCACTCCCTTCCCAACCACTGCTTCCCTTTCATGTCCCTCGACTCTTATCACTGCCATCTGCTTTCTGTACAAATTGTAAATAGCCTTTCGCTCCCTGTATTTTACCCCTGCCACCTTCAGGATTTGGGAGTATTCCAGTCAACATTGTCAAAAGCTTTCTCCAAGTCTACAAATGCTAGAAATGTAGGTTTGCCTTTTCTTAATCTAGCTTCTAAGATAAGTCGTAGGGTCAGTATTGCCTCACGTATTCCCATATTTCTTCAGAATCCAAACTGATCTTCCCCGAGGTCGGCTTCTACTAGTTTTTCCATTCGTTTGTACAGAATTCGCGTTAGTATTTTGCAGCCGTGACTTATTGAACTGATAGTTCGGTAATTTTCACATCTGTCAAAACCTGCTTTCTTTGGGATTGGAATTATTATATTCTTCCTGATGTCTGAGGGTATTTCGCCTGTCTCATACATCTTGCTCACCAGATGGTAGAGTTTTGTCAGGACAGGCTCTCCCAAGGCTGTCAGTAGTTCCAATGGAATGTTGTCTACTCCCGGGGCCTTGTTTCAACTTAGGTCTTTCAGTGCTGTATCAAATTATTCACTCAGTATCATATCTCCCATTTCATTTTCATCTATATCCTCTTCCATTTCCAGAATATTGTCCTCAAGAACATCGCCCTTGTATAATACCTCTATATACTCCTTTCACCTTTCTGCTTTCCCTTCTTTGCTTAGAACTGGGTTTCCATCTGAGCCCTTGATATTCATACAAGTGGTTCTCTGTTCTCCAAAGGTCTCTTTAATTTTCCTGTAGGCAGTATCTATCTTACCTCTAGTGAGATAAGCCTCTACATCCTTACATTTGTCCTCTAGCCATGCCTGCGTAGCCATTTTGCACTTCCTGCCGATCTCAATTTTGAGACGTTTGTATTCCGTTTCGCCTGGTTCATTTAGTGCATTTTTATATTTTCTCCTTTCATCAATTAAATTCAGTATTTCTTCTATCACCCAAGGATTTCTACTAGCCCTCGTCTTTTTACCTACTTGATCCTCTGCTGCCTTCACTACTTCATCCCTCAAAGCTACCCATTCTTCTTCTACTGTATTTCTTTCCCCCATTCCTGTCAATTGTTCCCTTATGCTCTCCCGGAAACTCTGTACAACCTCTGGTTCTTTCAGTTTATCCACGTCCCATCTCCTTAAATTCCCAGCTTTTTGCAGTTTCTTCAGTTTTAATCTACAGGTAATAACCAATAGATTGTGGTCAGAGTCCACATCTGCCCCTGGAAATGTCTTACAATTTAAAACCTGGTTCCTAAATCTCTGTCTTACCATTATATAGTCTATCTGAAACCTGTCAGTATCTCCAGGCTTCTTCCATGTATACATCCCCCTTTTATGATTCTTGAACCAAGTGTTAGCTATGATTAAGTTGTGCTCTGTGCAAAATTCTATCAGGCGGCTTCCTCTTTCATTTCTTACCCCCAATCCATATTCACCTACTACGTTTCCTTCTCTTCCTTTTCCTACTATCGAATTCCAGTCACCCATGACTATTAAATTTTCGTTTCCCCTCACTATGTGAATAATTTCTTTTATCTCATCATACATTTCTTTAATTTCTTCGTCATCATCAGAGCTAGTTGGCATATAGACTTGTACTACTGTTGTAGGCGTTTTATGTTTTCTTTTTCCTCATCTTCATCACTGTCAAACACTATATATTGAGTAGCCACTGTCACTGTCACTGTTTCACTGTTTACCAACTGTAAAAACAAACATGGCGGGCAGTGGAACAGTTGAAGGTGTAAAAACAAGATGGCTGACAGTGGAACAGTTGAAGGTGTTCCTGGGGGTTGTTCTGAATCTTTCAGAGGTGTCTGTGAATTTGTGTGTGTGTGTGTGTGTGTGTGTGTTAAAAAAATGGTTCAAATGGCTCTGAGCACTATGGGACTTAACAACTATGGTCATCAGTCCCCTAGAACTTAGAACTACTTAAACCTAACTAACCTAAGGACATCACACAACACCCAGTCATCACGAGGCAGAGAAAATCCCTGACCCCGCCGGGAATCGAACCCGGGAACACGGGCGCGGGAAGCGAGAACGCAACCGCACGACCACGAGCTGCGGATTGTCTGTGTGTGTGTGTGTGTCTGTGTGGTGTGTATTGTGTGAAAAGGGAGAGAGAGAGGTAGAGAGAGAGAGATAGAGAGAGAGAGAGTGTGTGTGTGTGACAGTAGGTTTTAGGATTTTGTAAGTGTGTGTGGGGTGGGGGGGATCTGGGTGGTTGGGGGGAGTGGGAGTGAGAGCTTTATAGATTGGTCTTGTCTAATAATTCTCTGATTTTGTTCCTTTATTTGTACTGTGAAACCTTTCTTCTTGCCTAATTTCATGATTCTACATTCAGGAGAAAACCTAATGGGTTTTAATGAGTAAGTTTTCATCAAAGTATGTGACATAAATGACCGTATCTTTTGCACCACTAAAGGACTATATACTTCAGTATGTGACTAATATTTCAGTTTGATACAACTAACCGTTTCTGAGAAAAAGGGGTCTTGACAGATAGACAGACAGACAGAAAGTCTTTCTGTCGTCTAACCAATTGGCTATCCGCGCACGACTCAAGGCCAGACCCAAAGTTCCGTATGTCGTCAAACATGCGTCTGCGACATGCACTCGCAGGTTAGACGTTGTACTTGAAAGTCGTTTGCCCGGTATCGGTACATAAATACGATAAATCCTTTTGACATGCATGCGTGTCCAAAGGAAGTTTGCATTGTAATCAGAATAACACCGACACTGCAGTATCGAATTTATCTGCCGATACCGCGCAAGCGACTTTCAATTACAACGTCTAACCTGTACAGGAATTATGAAATGGATGTACTAGTGCAGATCGCAGACGCATGGTTGACGACTATAGAAGTTTGGTGTACCCGTGAATCGCGGACGTATAGCCACCGCGACACGATAACTCAGCGTGTTCGGTCAGAGGGTTAGTTGCCCTCTGTAATAAAAAACTGAATGGACGCGTCAATGATGCACTTGAACCGGTGTCATGGGACGTCTGCAACGAACAATAACGAACAAAATTACATCAGCACAAAAAAAAAATTTAAAAAAATGCTAAGGCGACCGCTCGCGATAAGCGAGATATCTGAGTTGGAATACCGGTCCGTCATAAATTTTCATTGTCCTCATTCCATTCAACAGCTGATGGTTGTCCTCATTCGAAATTGCGAATTCATTTAATGTATTTCATAACGGCTGTAGTCGCTGGAGTTCTTCTTCCTTTGGACATGCATACATTGCATCGTAATCAGAGTAAAACAGGCACTGCAATATCGTACATAATTATTTCCTGGAGAATGTATGATCAGAACTTTATTTGGATTCTTCGCAGCCGGCCGGGAGGCCGAGCGGTTCTAGGCGCTACAGTCTGGAACCGCGCGACCGCTACGGTCGCAGGCTCGAATCCTGCCTCGGGCATGGATATGTGTGATGTTCTTAGGTTAGTTAGGTCTAAGTAGTTCAAAGTTCTAGGGGACTGATGACCTTAGAAGTTAAGTCCCATAGGGCTCAGAGCCATTTGAACCATTTGATTCTTCGTAACCAAGTTGGATACAGTGTTTCTGAACGTTTAGGATATTGGTACGGTGAAAATTACTCCTATATGTTGTAATCTTACCGTCCTACACATCACTATTAAATTTTTCTTAGTGTCTTCATTAGTTTCACAAGCTTCGAGAGGCGTAAGATGTACAAAATAGAAACTTTTTTACGTCTCTTCATTTTCTCTTCTTGTTGTTGACTCTAATTCTTGCGTCTAGGTGTACAATCGTGCTGCTGAAATTTTGACTTATAACGTTATGGGTTCCTGATGACTAAATAACTGATGAAGATTTGACTGTATTATTCTTGAATTTTATTCTTTGTCACATTATTAAATATCACACTGCTTTTACAATTTCCACTTCTATCACACCTCAAATTATATTATCAGTGACACAATCAAAAGCACGTCTGATTCCATCAGAGGTATGCCCACTACTACTTCTATTCTGCGGTGTTCACAATAACCCAAAGAGTTTAGAAAGCAAAAGAGTTTACAAACTTTCTTGTCAAAAGAAGAATTTTCGCCAAAATATATCATTATTTTGTAAATGAGTCCAGGAATAAATTTAATAATTAGGATTAGATTGTGCAATTAATAATAGGAATTTTAAGTAAGCCAGAAATGTCATAATTTCAAATAATTTTAGAAGAAGAGTAATACTGACTGTACGTACAGGGTACTTACAAATTAATTTCTTTTACATATTTTAGCCTGAAACATGATACATCGTATACAAAAGCATATGAAATTCATTCAATGTAGGTTAATTCTTACGAAGAAGAAAACAGCGGCCAGTCACTATTAATACTGCTATTTATTTATGTAAATAGCGCCGTTACCGGTTTCGAACTGGCAAGTTCATCATCAGACGGCTGTTCACATGATTTTCAAGATACACTTTACATTATCGTCCGTTTTCAATTTTTATTTTTTCACTGTGGCGAAGTATTTTTGGTGGGTTGTTGCCGTCGAAAATTCCACGCGATTTTGTTGCGAAAAATAAAATTCTACAACTTCGCAACAAAATCGCGTGGAATTTTCGGCGGCAACAACACACCAAAAATACTTCGCCACAGTGGAATAATAAAAATTGAAAACGGACGATAATGTAAAATGAAATTTGAAAATCATGTGAACAGCCGTCTGATGATGAACTTGCCAGTTCGAAACCGGTAACGGCGCTATTTACATAAATAAATAGCAGTATTAATAGTGGCTGGTTGCTGTTTTCTTCTCTGTAAGAATTAACCTACATTAATTGTACACAGCCACGGTCTCACCATTTCAGTTTTAGACAAAATTTCATTCAGTTCAACGGCCTAGAATGTTCACCTACACCAGATTTGGGATTAATCCGGGTATCGGCTGCTTCTGTTAAAAATGGTAATGTTACAAAAGCGTGTCCCATTACAATGTGTTATAAGACATTGACTGACAAGGGAACCTCCCCATCACACCTCCCTCAAATTCAGTTATAAGTTGGCACAGTGGATAGGCCTTGAAAAACTGAACACAGATCAATCGAGAAAACGGGAAGAAGTTGTGTCGAACTATGAAAAAAATAAGCAAAATATACAAACTGAGTAGTCCATGCGCAAGATAGGCAACATCAAGCATATTGTGAGCTCAGGAGCGCCGCGGTGTCGTGGTAAGCGTGAACAGCTGCGGAACGAGAGGTCCTTGGTTCAAGTCTTTCCTCGCGTAAAAGTTTACCTTCTTTATTTTCGCAAAGTTATGATCTGTCCGTTCGTTCATTGACGTCTCTGTTCACTGTAATACGTTTAGTGTCTGTGTTTTGCGACCGCACCGCAAAACCGTGCGATTAGTAGACGACAGGACGTGCCTCTCCAATGGGAACATCCCACGTATTTAATGCATTCTCGTCCAAACTAGCGTACAGTCAACTGCCAGCCAGGGAGCCTCGTTAGCCGGAATATTCTCTCTTCCATGCGCTGTAGTCGACTGACGTCGTCTGTTTCGATGTTTGTTTAGGTGTAGCGTCCCCATACTACGGCGCAGTTATCTCGCATCGGACGGACGGACAGATAATAGTTGTCTGAAAATAAAATATCAAACATTTCACTCGAGGGAAGACTTGAACCAAGGACCTCTCGTTTCGCAGCTGCTCACGCTAACCACGCGACCACGGCGCTCCTTAGTTCACAATATCCCTGATGTTGCATATCTTGCACATGGACTACTCAGTTTGTATATTTTGCTTATTTTTTTCATAGTTCCACACAACTTCTTCCCGTTTTCTCGATTGATCTGTGTTCAGTTTTTCAAGGCCTATCCACTGTGCCAGCTTATAACTAAATCTGAGGGGGGTGCGATGGGGAGGTTCTCTTGTGAGAAGGCGGCTGCTAAAGTAGCATGCAGCGTCGCAGAAAGTCAGCTTCGGCTACTGTGCCAGGGTCAGAGTTACGCAGCTGTGCCCGGAGCCCGCCTCGAACGTCCCTCGTGTCACCTTCCCGCGCATCCGCGAGGTCTGCCGGCAGGACCATCGCATAAGGAAGACGCGCTCGCTGACGTCGCAGACAGCGTGTGTGCCGGCTAAGAATAGACGGTGGCGTGGGACGGCCACCCACGGCGGCGTACACGGCCGCCTAGAGGCTAGAAGAGGCAGGCCGCGCTTAGTTGTAGCTGCGGCTGCCAGCTCGCCTCTCCTCGCCACAGCTGACAAGAGCCAGCAGCGCACCGCGTAGCGACAGCTCTGTCCGATCAGCGACAGGCGGCGAGATGGGCGACGCGCAGAGACGTACAGTACAGCAGGGGGGGGGGGGGGGGAGTTCATGCTGCTGGCGACTGTGAACAACAACATGTGCAATCCGTCTGTACTGAACGTTTATAGGGACTTGCTTGTACGAACGTGTGTCTCACTCAGCTCCAGCTCACGTTCTTTTACTTTTTAAACTTTTTACAGTCACATACGAATTCAGCAAGTCTGTAACTGATTTCGGCCAGCCAATGATCCCCTTCGCCAACGGCCTTGCCGCAGTGCTAACACAGGCTCGCATCACATCATCCAAGTTAAGTGCTGTCGGGCTGGGCTGGCAGTTCAATGGGTGACCATCCAGTCTGCTAGGCGCTGTTGATAAGCGGGGTGCACCCGGACCTTGTGAGGCAAATTGAGGAGCTATTTGATTGAGGAGTAACGGCTCTGGCGTCGTAAAGTGACATACGGCCGGGAGAGCGGTGTGCTGACCACATGCCCCTCCATATACGCATCCAGTGACGCATATGAGCTGAGGATGACACGGCGGCCTGTCGGTACCGTTGAGCCTTCATGGCCTTTCGGGGGGGGGGGGAGGTTTAGTTTCGGTTTTAGTGATCCACTTCACGCTGTTAATAGATAAAAAGAACAAACAAACAGTCATTCTGTAATTTATAAAAGTACTGATTTTACCATCTGCATAATGAAAAAAGAAGAATAACATTATATCTAAAGGAACATGCAGCAAGTGTTAGACGTGGGGCCGCCTGGTGTGGCCGAGCGGTTCTAGGCGCTACAGTCTGGAACCGCGCGACCGCTACGGTCGCAGGTTCGAATCCTGCCTCGGGCATGAATGTGTGTGATGTCCGTAGGTTAGTTAGGTTTAAGTAGTTCTAAGTTCTAGGGGACTGATGACCTCAGAAGTTAAGTCCCATAGTGCTCAGAGCCATTCATCAGTCCCCTAGAACTTAGAACTACTTAAACCTAACTAACCTAAGGACATCACCCACATCCATGCCCGAGACAGGATTCGAACCTGCGACCGTAGCGGTCGCGCGGTTCCAGACTCCACACAAAATTTAAGCAAAAACCTCCATCTCTATTCCCAAGGTTACCTGCTAAGTTGATCTCAACTGCTTTCTTAATAACACCATACGGATAGCTGGAAGTGCATACCAGAGTCTCTGTGTTGGTACAGTCCATAGGATGACCGGTGCCAATACAATATTCTGCAAAAGCCAGGCTCATCGGCTGTTGTAAGCATGTGGGACGCTTATGCTTAATACACCGCTCCTCCACGACCCTGACAATCTGTCCAGTACACGACGCGACACAACTACCAAGAGAGTAACGTAACAGCAGAAGAGAGGGCTGTGTTCGCTTAAAGTTGATCAGGGTAATGCTTTTTCACCCGCGGACAGAGGCAATGCCGCAGTTGTTCTGTGGGAGCAGGATTTATGTTCAAAATATACAGTATTTGCTGTCTGATTCAGTGTATCGCAGGATCGGTGCTGACCCCACAAAAAGTGTTGCGACAAAGACTAACAGCTCCCGAATAAAAGTTCATTGTCGCAGAAGACTATCACGATCGTCATAGTTACTGTGTTATTCCCCCTAGGCTAGGGACCGATGACCTCAGCAGTTTTGGTACTGTAGGAACTTACCGCCACCGCTCCTTGGTTATACGGCCTTCCGAAGATCCACAAAGAAAGGGTTCCTCTTCGATTGTAACATTGGTGTTCAGACATACTGTATAGAAAAACATGTTGCTACTCAATTAGTCCACTAGTTGGTCGACGTCCCCATCATATTAAGAACTCTGCGGATTTATTACGTCGATTAGAGGAAATGCGTTAGAATGACTGATATTCTAGTAACTTTTGATGTAGTCCCTCTATCCACTCGTGTCCGTCTCTCTTGTTAGTTACACTTAATTGAGGTAAGGTTGACCTATTTCGACATGTGTTGGCTTGCACTTACTTTTTATTCAGAGGCCAGTACTATTAGCAGACAAATGGAGTCGCGACGGGAATCCCGTTGTCATCTATTATTGCAAATTTGTTTGTGGAAGATTTCGAGGCACGTGCGTTGGAGTCGTCGGCTTTGAAACCTGCATGTTTTTTTTTTTCAGATATGTAGACAATACTTTTGTTGTTTGGCCTCGCGGTAGTGAGAATTTGAACGACTTTTCAGAACACTTAAGTCCAGACCACTCGAACCCTCGTTTCACGATGAAGGCGGAAAATATTGGCTGTCTTTCCTTCCTTGATGCGCTGGTCAGGAGGGAGGTTGATGCTACGTTGTAACATGATGTTCATAGGAAGGCGACTCACACTAACTTTTATCGATAGGCTGATAGTAGCTCAACATCAGGGGGTACTTCGTGCCTTGGTTCACTGGGACCACATCAGTTCAAACCTTTAGAATTTTGTCAGCTAACCTATCTTGAGGTCATATTCTATGAGAATGGATAAAGGGAAAGAGAAATCAGACGTGCGTTGTGCCATCGACCACCCTTGCACCTGGTGAGAGATGATAATACTGGCTGTTTGGTTGGTTGATTTGGGGGGGGGGGGGGGGGGGCGGAGGAACCAAACAGTGCGATCATCTGTTCAGTCGGATTAGGGAAGGATGGGGAAAGGAAGTCGGCCGAGACCTTTCAAAGGAACCATCCCGGCATTTGCCTGATGCGATTTAGGAAAATCATGGAAAACCTAAATCAGGATCTCTCCAGAATGCGAGTCCAGTGTGCTAACCACTGCGCCACCGCGCTCGGTGATAATACTAAGATGGCACCAAGGTTGTGAGCGTGGGGTTGATCTGCTATTCTGTTATTCTCCGCACCGGATTAATCTGAGATGTACCCTTTACCCTGTGGCTCCTGCAAGATGCAATTTCCACCCCCACACTACTACAGAAGTCAGACAGACGCTCCTAACGTTCTAAAGAGAAATGCCTGAAAAACTTTCAGCAATAAATATCTTCTGGAGTCATCCGCTGTAAGGAAATGACACAAAAATTCACAAAATTTCTTACGTAACTAGTGAGATACTTGGGTACTGGAGTAGTGCTAGTTAGTGTAAGAAAATCATGAAACTAACGAAAATTATTTATTTTGCAAAAATTCTGAGAAATGATAATGGCACTTTTAGTTATGAATTGAACAAGTTATATCCTGGTTCTTTTCGGAATGTGAAGTTACGTCTCAAGGATAGGATTCGCTAATGAAATTTCTATACAAAGTTTAAAATTGTTATTGACGTGGCAGAATGGCTGAGGGGCGCGCCTACTCAGCTTGAATAATTATCCTTTAGAATGTTGCTTGGTACGGTCGAGGCTATCGCGTGTGAAATGCAGTGATGTGTACTGTCGTGGAGGAAATATGGGGCTCGCAGTAGCTGTAGTGCACCATACCGTAAGCTGCGGCGTCAGAAATATCGTCTGCCAATCAGCATTGCTCTTCTAAAATGGGAGAATGACGTTTCGTTTAAGGACCAATCCGGAAATCTGTAGTATCAGCGTTTGGCGTTTGCTGTCTCATTGTAAAAATCTCTGAAACTGCGTGCTATATGTAAAGAATGCGTAGGTTCGATGCTCCCACACAGTGTAGTGGAATTTGCTTTTAAGCCGAACGTGGGGTCGTTCCCCCTTTCAGTTGGGCACACGCTGTCTGCTCCACGGGTGGCCAAGGTTGACTCGTCCTCTGAAGGGACCGGCCTCCCAGTGTGTGGTCTGCCTCTCTCGAACTAAAAGCTTCTGTAACCGTCGTGTCTGGAAGGTATGTGTGTTCGACAGCCTCGAGTATTTCAACCCCAGAGCGCACTTGTTATTTGCATATTGTTTACATGAATTCATACAACATTGACTTTATCTTATCGAGTTCGGGTTCGAACGAAGCATCTTGATGTGCGGAATATGATTGTGAGGGTGGAATATGTAAGCAATGAAGGTCAGGAGACCACGACGTCTTACAAGGTCTACAGCCATTCTGCTTCATGCAAGCACCATCTCCATAAAGATTGATCGTATTTTGCGGAAATACGACGAAAAATGGTTCAAATGGCTCTAAGCACTATGGGACATAACATCTGAGGTGATCAGTCCCCTTCACTTAGACCTACTTAAACCTAACTAACCTAAGGACATCACACACATCCATGCCCGAGGCAGGATTCGAACCTGCGACCGTAGTAGCAGCGCGGTTCCGGACACAAGCGCCACTGCTCGGCTACAGCGGCTGGCGCGACGAGAAACCTGTTTTCTGACTTTCATCTAAGATTGGCGCCCTTTAAGGTTCCGTTAATGGTATTCTTGGTTTCTCAAAGGCCGGTGTCTCTCGTATTCCTTGCATTTGTGGAGTGTCATATATTGGTCAGACTATCAGGATCGTGTACTGAACATCAGCGTCCCACTGTCTTACAACAGCAGACCACATTGGCTTTTGCAGAACATTGCCTTGGCACCGGTCATTCATTGGAATATAACAATACGGAGAGTCTGGCATGCGCTCTCGCTGCTGAGGTAGTGTTATTAACACTCTGCCGTCCGGCGACACCGCAGTGGTGTCATGCGTGAAATAGCGGTCAACGGCCGGTGGCGCTACAGTGGTGTCGTGTGCATAGTGTCGCTCAGTGGCCGGCGACACCACAGTGGTGTAGTAAGTATAGTATCGCGCAGTGGCCGGTGACAGCACTTTAGTAACTTTTGCATTCTGCTGGTGTTTTGTTTAGGTAACAATAAGTTACACACGCCCACAAGTTCTTTCTTTTTATAAGTACCTGTGCCCTTTTATCATGGCAGACGAAAGAGATGATACGATTATTTTGTAATGAATGCGCGGAGCAAAACTTTGAGGTTGCCACTACATCACGTACGACTCATCATGAACCGGTTGACAGACTTTCCGGTCACATAAAGCAACACCAACTAATAGGCCTACGTATTTCCGAAGCGAATAAACGAAAACGAAAAAACTGTCATGTATGTTCCAAAAACAAAACAAAAAAAAACATCAAACTTAACGTGCAAGTCTTGTGGAGTTGCGTAACATCTTAGACACTGTTTTTCTGTATATTATATGAAAGAGAAATTCTATGTTCAAGAGACAATGCAAATAAACAAATATATGAAACAAATAAATCAAAAATGTTCAAATGTGTGTGAAACGTTTTGGGACTTAACTGCTAAGGTCATCAGTCCCTAAGCTTACACACTACTTAACCTAAATTATCCTAAGGACAAACACAAGCACCGATGCCCAAGGGAGGACTCGACCCTCCGCCGGGACCAGCGGCACAGTACATGACTGCAGCGCATTAGACCGCTCGGCTAATCCCACGCAACAAATAATTTTTTTATTTATTTATGTATGTATATTGAAACGACCCCTTAGAACAAATTATACACGACTGTTCTTAAACTGACACACAATATTTTTAGCGCAACGCAATCTGACTTTCAAAAATCCCTGCAAAAGAATGGCCCTGACTAACATTAATCTATACCTTTCACAAATCACTTACCTCACAACAATCTTCGTTACTCGAACTACTGAAATACGGCGAGCGCCACTACTGCCAGATAAATAAAAGATTCAAACTACGGAAGGCACTAATTACTGATAGCGACAGTTAGCAAATGAAAGATTTTAATAGAGAACAAACAATGTATTTACCTTAATATCATCAAAAGTCATAATATATGTAATTTCAAAACCCTGCCATTTCCTTCCACACATCCACCACTGCTGGCGGCTCACCTCTAACTGCGCAACGCTACGCGCTGTTCACATCCAGCTGCCGCTGCCCAACACTACAATGGCAGACAACAATGCAAACTAGCACACAGACTGCACACAGCACAGCCAGTGATTTTCATATAGAGCGCTACGTAACGTTGCCTATAAGAAAACATAAACAGCCTACTTACATAGCCCCCATGCTCCCCACAAAAAATTTTACAAATTGTTTTGGCCAGTGGCCAATAATGATTTGATAAAATTTTTCATAATTACAATAACAAAGATATCAAATGCACACACTTATTAATACAATGGTGGTCAAAAGCTAAAATTTTCTCAGAGTCCATAAAGACTGCCGTTTCTTTTATCAAAGTCTGAGCAGTAAAAGACAATACACACGGAAGTAGTGGATTTCCATGCAGTCTTGAAGAAGTAGTGTTGTCCTTCCAACTGAAAGACAGTGCTGACTCTTGACATGCTGACAGGTAATGGGCCACAACAGAGCAAACCCACAGCAGAGTCATTCGACGTTTTGAAGAATATTGGTGGGTAGGTCATCGCAGAGCAGACCCACTGTAGTCCTGGTAGAGATTATGGTATTGGTGGGCCACCAGAGGTGCAGACCCACTGTAGTCCTTGTAGAAATAATTGTATTGGTGAGTCAGCAAAGGTGTAGACCCACTGTAGTCCTTGTAGAGATGGCCAGCAGCCATCTGTTGTGACTGTGCAGGTGCACAATCACCATCGAAGAGTCTTGCGGAGAATATAGCAAGTCCATAACCCACCACTTGTGCAGTCACAAAGTTTTTGGAATTGTCCTTAGAACCAGCAATGCTGTTATCCAGTCCCTTGCTGAATTATCAACACACGTGCAAACACTAACAATCCCTACTTCTCACATATTGTCCATATACTATGAGCAACAGAAAAGTGTGCAGTGAAATGTAACAAACAGGTTAATAATATGATGAACTGGTATCAATTACAATTTTATAACATAAGAATACAATTACAAAGGTACAAAATACATCATTAAAGAACATAACAATACAGATAACATTTGTAGTACAGGCTTTACAACAGAATAGAAATAAACATATACATCAGTGTTACAGGAATTATGACATAAGTAAATACGTAAAAGATCGGAATAACTTTTGAAACATCAACTTTACACATGAGCATTAAAATAAAACAGAATAAATAATGTCTAACATCTTTACAAAGTAAATAACATATTATTAATGCAAATTATATTTGAGGATAACAGTATTCCTCATTATAGTGAATGTAGCTTAGTATTAGAAGAGAAAAAAATTCTATGAAACTACACAGAGACAGGAAGAAAACAAATACACAAGGGTACACAAACACATAGTGGGATAACACAAAAGGAAAGGACAGGGTTCGTTTTCAGTGTAACATTTGGTTTATTGCAGTATTTTGCAAACAAAACTTTCTTTGCTTCTTGGAGATCTCCCTTCATTCATCATTATTCCCAAAAAGTCCTATCTATACCTCCTTCATGTATTCTATTCATATTTCTTTCAAAATATTATTTCTCATTGTACAATACTCATTTTGGCCCAAATCTTTTTCATATAACTTCGCAATGCATTATTTACCTATTCTCCATAGTCAGTTTCTTATATAGTCTACCCCTCTTAAGCTAACTTAAATCTACTGAGCTCAGATGCTAAACTAAGGGATGAGGCAATGCAGCAGCATAAAACAATTAACGCAAACAGCAATAAAAAAAGCAGATTTGCGAAGCAAGCAGCATTATAGAAATTAGCAAAGCAATTGCAATGGCAATGTGCAGCAAACAAGAAAAATGAAACAGTAGTAAAACTGGCTTAACAGCGTAATACAACGTCAAATTCAGTAACACTATGCCTGGCAAACAGCAGCAGCATCTTATATCTAAACATGACATACCTCAAGCAAAAAAGACATTACACTAAAGACAACAATGCAGACAAGGGAAATGCATAGTCACATCTTAATGTCTATGTAATTAAAGTGGTGCACCACAAATTATTCTACAAAAAATTACCAAGTACTTGAAAAGAAAATTATATATGCATTTATTGTTATCAGTCCCTTCTTATTGTTCTTTCCATTCCAAAAGCTCCTTTTTCGAAGAATGTGGATCATAAAATAATTATTTAATAGATCTGTTGACAGAAGTGTTCACATTAGCAAATGCATCTAAGTTTATTTTATAAAACTAATGCTGCAACACAACTGGAAAACAGGTATCAAATGAAATAAGCAATTACGCAAACCAAAGCATAAAAACATCATTCAATAGCTATGTGGCTTTTCGTAAGTCAGTAGCTCTCAACTCTCGTAGAAAGACACTTGTCATAATCAGGTGTGCAGATGTACGAATATTTCCCATTAATTCATAAGCATTTCAGTAATTAGCAGAAAGTATGAGTAATCATATGTTTTCAAGTAATGAGCGTGTAATATTTGCGATGCTTTCTACAAAGGAATGTCAATAGCGAGGTTAATGGGCTCCTTTTTTTTCTCCACCTCTGTCTCTGAAAGGCGCATACACTAATGGCTGGGCGCCCAAAACGCATTACGTGCAGGTGGTCACTTACCTTTCTTACTGAAATATTTACGACAGCAGTTTCTGCTACAGTGGCAGTCCCATATAAAAAATTTCACAGGTCAAGAATTAGCATTACAAATGTGTAGAAACAAAATCCTGTAAATATAACAATGTCCAAAAAATTTTCGCCAGCATTGTGATACATTCACGCATTTACACACATTTCATAACTCTTAAAGTACGATTCTCGGTTTCCAACATCCTTTTTCACAAATCAGCGTCCCTAACCACTATTCATTATTCCTTACCTTATTACATATATACATATTCGTAGACACTCTTCAATATTTCATCATAATAAATACATAGCATAATCAAATAACTCATATAGCATCAGCTTATTAATCATAAACATACCGCAACAGCATAATACACATAGTCATCGCAATAATAACATCATAACACCTCAGTCAACTCTCAAAATCGTCATAGCTTCCTCCAATAAAAAAAAAATTCTCTGCTCATGTCAAAAGTGTCATCTGCCTCAAACGTACTTTAAAAATTGTGATCCCATACCAAATATATCATTCAAAGCTCTCATAATATCACAATGGGTCTGAAAAAATATGAACAGTTCACAAAGTACAGACAAAATACAATTTCGTAAGTGTGAAGTTACCCAACTCTGTAATTGCGTAAACGTGTGTCACTGACATAGTAAAAAGATGTTTGTTTCTCTGTTAAATGATCAGATAGCTGTGTAATTTATGTGTTAGAGAAATATGGTACCGATGTGTTAAGTTGTATAAGCAAATACCATATTAGCTAGGGCTCCTTGTGCTTGCCAAACACTTGGTACACAAAGTAAGCGTGTACCCCCCTGAGGATTAATGTAATTATACCCTCAGGTGTTACAGATTACAAGAATGGAATGAAATGTATTACAGAAAACCTTTGTATCATTGTACCTCAAATATCTTTAAAAATAAATGATTTAAGTACAAAATTAATCACTCAAATACGTGTCCTGTAGCGCTAAATATGCGTCTTGCTGTAAGATCATCTCTGTGGAAGTGTCGTAGTTATTGTCCTCCAAAAGCTAAGTTCTGCAGAAGTCAATGTACTTACCTCATGATAAACAAAAGTGAAATGCTTTGCGTAGAGATATCTTAGTTATTACGGTTATTGTTGTGATGAAGAAATTACTGTGCTGTAACGTATTGTTGTGCTACGGAAAAAGCTGTCTCATTGTAGCTGTACCACAAAAGTTACTACTAAAACATGTTTTACTTTCCAGAATAATACAGAAAAACTGTGCAGATATAAAACAGATACATCGCAAGAGCAATATTGTAAATTGTCATTCATTAGTAGCGTCGTGATAAAATCGTGTAGCTGTCACATAAACTAACCACTGTGTCATCGTTAATCTCACCGAATATACTACAAATAAAGAGTATCTTTTCAAGTAAACCAAAACGTTGCATTAAAATCTCATTAGCAGTATATGTTCTAAGTATGTGAGCCTTATAGTCGTTACGTAATCGTGCAACTAACAAGCAAGAATGTACACACACAATAACACTGTGTCGTCTGTTCACAATAACAATGCATTCGTAATTTCTGTTTAAATAAGTTCTCTTGGTTCTTGAATGGATATTTAACTTCAAACATTGTTGCATGGTAACAGTTTCTAAAGCATACTAGTAACGTGAAGTGAAACGTTTTATGACAAAGACAAAGTTAAAAAGCAGATTTTCTTTCAATAAATGGTTTCACATGTGAAATGTGGTGTAAACCTTTACTCTTCCTAGTACGCAGAGTTTCAACTTCAACGCAATTATCATGTGGTATACGTCGGATTCTGTAAGGTCCATTGTAAACTAGAAAGAATTTGTGACTCAAGTGTTTCTTCTTATGTGACAATGAATGAGCTTTAATGAGAACTTTCTGACCAATATACAATTTCTTTGCATTTGCTTTACCGTGTAGTTTTCTCCTTTTGTCTGCTGCAGATTTTATATTTTTAAGAGCCAAATCAATTATGTCTTTGTGTCGAAGTTTACGTGTATTCGGGAAAGGTACAAGCTCTCTGATTCTGTTCGGTGGTTCTTCATTCTTCAGTACAAGAGTAGGTGGTAAAGCAGTGGAGTCATGATGCATTTCATTCAGCACGTTTTGAAATAAGTGTAAATATCTGTCCCAATGCTGATGCTTTCTGTGACAATAAAGTCTGCAAAGCTTATTGATTTCTTTCATAATCCGTTCAGACGGGTTACAATGTGGTGAGTACAATGAAATAAAAACAGGTTTGATTTTATGATTCCTAAGCATGCGGGACCAAACAGCAGATCTGAATTGCGGTCCGTTATCTGAAATGACTTTAGCAATGTGGCCAACTTCACGTAAGAAATTTTTAACAAAGGCGTTGGATACAGACCGTCCAGTGGCTTTACATAACGGAGTGAAAGAAACAAATTTTGAAGTAAGTTCAACAGCGACTAGAACGTACGAAAATCCATTCGATGTTCTGACAAGGGGTCCCAAGAGATCAACAGCAGCAAATTCTTTTAATTTAGAAGGAATAATAGGAAACAACGGAGCACGATGTGAGATAGTAGATGGTTTCGCCTTTTGACAAAGTTTACAAATAGACAAGACTCTTCGAATTCGCTTTTCCATATTGTTAAAATAACAAGTCGTTCGAAGAATATGATAACATTTTCGTGGACCAAAATGTGCGTAGCTGAGATGAATGTACCAAATGAGCTTATAAATAAAATCATCTGGAATACAAAGAACCCATAGCTTGTCATCAACAGTGCAGCGTTTGAACAGTATGTTGTTTCTCACCAGATAATAATGCCGAATCTGTGTGTGTGTCTTTTCATGCCATTTACTTTTGATGTCTTTCCAATTCGGATCTTTATCTTGTTCATGAGCAATGTCCTTTAAAGATGTGGTGATGAAGTTTTCAAAGGCGACTTTCTGAATGTAAAGAATACTGAAATTTTTCTCGAGGTTGCCTTCTATGTTACTTTTCTCAAGCCCAGCCGGTGCGCGTGACAGTGCGTCCGCAACAATGTTCTCCTTGCCGGGAATGTAGACTATTGTAAAGGGGAATTCTTGCAGAAACAATGCCCAACGTTTTAACCTGTCATGATTTAATTTTGAAGACATAAGAAATTGTAATGCACGATGATCACTGTATACTTTTACGTGCTTACCAGAAAGAAAGAAACGGAATTTGTTAAATGCCCAAACGATAGCTAAAGCTTCTAATTCAGTAACGGAATAATTTTTTTCAGATTTTGATAGCACTCGGTTAGCAAAAGCAATGGTTTTCTGAACAGTAGTGTCATTTTCTGTGGCTTCTTGAAGTAAATGGGCACCAAGACCGACTTTAGAAGAATCCGTGCTAAGGCAGAAATCTTGTGACAGATCTGGATGGGCTAGTATTGGCGCGTCAAGTAACGCTTCTTTCAAAGAATTTAATTCCAACTGTGCTTGTTCGTCCCAGTTCCAAATAGTATTTTTTCCAGTGAGAGAACAAAGTTTTGGTGCAACAAGAATTTGCATATTCAGAAAACGACGGTAAAAATTTACGAGACCTAGAAAACTGTGGACTTGTTTTTTTGTGGACGGAACTGGAATGGCTCTGATTGCTTCTAACTTTTCAAGATCCGGCTGAATGCCTTCAGAAGAAATAATATGTCCCAAAAACTTCACCTTTGACCTACCGAATTCAGACTTTTCCAAGTTAACTGTAATTCCAGATTCTGCAAAAATACGTAACACGCTGTTGAGGATGCGATTGTGTTGTTCCCATGAGGCTTCTGCTATCAGAATATCGTCCACATATAAGGTGATGTGACGTTTTAAGAACACAGGTAATATGGAATTTAGCCCGCGAATGAATGCTGCTGAAGAAATGTTCAAACCAAAAGGAAGTTTCCGAAACTGATAACAAACGCCGAAACAAAGGAAAGCTGTGTATTTTCTACATTCTGGATGAAGTTCGATCTGATAAAAGCTGGATCTGAGATCAATGGAAGACAACACTTTTACATCATTAAAATTTTGAAGTAGTTCTTCCATCGTCTGCGGCCTATCTGTTTCAGGAATGATGATAGTATTGATTTGTCTCGAATCTAAGACAAGCCTGATCGATCCATTTTTTTTTCTCAACAACATGTAATGGATTGTTGTATGAGCTTACTGTTGGCTCAATAATGCCCTCGTCAAGCATAGATTGTATTTCTGTTCTAACACGGTCCCTATAATGTGCTGGAATTATGTATGGTCTAACACAAAATTTAGTATGCTCACGAACACGAAATTGGTATTGAAATCCCTTGATTGTTCCTGTTTTGTGAGTAAAAACTGTGGAATGTGCTTGTAAAATCTCAAAAAGGTAGTGCCTATCAGTGTCATTACAATTCTCAATTGTTTGAATTTTATTCTGAATGAACTCATTGGTTTCAAATGTGCCGTCGATATCATCCCTGTCAGCACTTGCAGAGTGATTGTTAGTGTCTAGTTCCGTAGAAAATTCCGAACTGTTGTCTAACAGAACGTAAAGCCGATTAATTTCCTCATCATGGTTTGAGAGCCAGTCTTCAAATTTCAAAGCTATTGACTTACCTTCTTTCTCTAAACTTATTTCAGCATCGTGAAAGCTTAAGATTGCTTTGTATTCATTCAAAAAGTCTACTCCCAGTATAATTTCCGTCGACAATAATGGAACAATAAGAAAGTTCATAGAGAAGCTGTGGCTTTGGCAAAAGAATTCTAAATTGGTTTGCTGGCGTACATCTACACTTTTTCCAAAGATTGCACCTTGTAATTTAATCTTACGTAACGGAAGTGTGGGGCAACCGTTCGATTTGTTGCATTTGCTAAAAGCTGTTTCACTAATTACTGAAATGGGACTGCCAGAGTCAAGTACTGCCGTAAATTTTACGTCATTTACAGTAATGTGAATCACAGGATATGCAATGTTGTTATGTTTTACGTCATGTTCCTGGAGTAAGATGTCCCTAATGTCTTCCATTTTTACGTAATTACTAGCTACGGCAACTGTGTCGTCAGTTTCATAAGTACGTTTTGTGGCAGCCAGCGGTGTGAGTCATTGCCTATTGTCTCTTTGTTGGCGCGCATCGTTATTGAGATTTGGAGACCTAACTTCTACATATTCACTGTGACGAGAGGGCTCTGCTCTGTTTGAATCCCGCCAGTTCTGATGCAATTCAAGTCTGTCGTTACGATCATATCGTCTGTCGTCATGTCGGTAGATTCCATAGTGTCTTTCTTGTCGGTCACGTGGTGGAGAATTTCTCCCTGAATCATAACTGCACGCTGGACCGTTGCGTCTGAAGTTATTCTGTCTCCCGTGATAATAATAGTTCTGGTCGCCAAATTGTCTGTTTCTATGATTGTCTGTCATATTCATTACTACGGAAATGCGATCTTTCTCTGTAACTATTACTCTGCCAGTGGTTGTCATACGGGTGGTGTCTGTTTTGGTCACGATTTACGTTGTAAGAATAGGCTTGTCGTGGCCATTTATTGTTTCTGTCGTCACGGAATTGTGACGGATGTGACCTGTAGTGATTGTTTTCCTGTTTTCGCATTCCCGCGACTGTCTGTGTCAATTTCTAATTCTTGTAAGAGTCCCTGAAAAGCTTCAATGTCGTCTTTGCAACGTCCTGCCAAAATAATATGCCGTAAATGTTCAGGTAATTTGATTAAGCAAATGCGGATGAGTTCTGAGGGGCTGTATGGGTTTGACAGGTACTGATTCTTGTGCAACATGTCTTCAAAATATATGACAAGACTGGAAAATTCAGATTGTTCGAAATGTTTCATCATTATGATGCTATGTTTTACTTGGTCTTGTGTAGCTTGAGACCAATATGCTGAGAGGAAGGCATGATAAAAATCTCCTTCACTGTGACAATCGTGAATGACCGATCGCATTCTTACAGCTGGTTCATTCTCCAAGTAGCCACACATAAATTCTAATCTGTGCTCTAATGACCAGTTGGGAGGAAAACAATGAGAGAATTGATGGAGCCACGCTTCTGGATGAATGTCGTTGGCAGAATTCTTAAACGTTTTGAATTTACGTGTAGTAATGAACAGCTTATAGTCAAAATCATCATGTCGCCGAGTCGCATGTCGGTCATTGTTACGTCGTTTCGGCGGTTCCATCTCAAAATTCGGTGTACCTTGCCAATTTCTTTCATAATTTCCGAAGTGTCCTGTGTCATTACTTTGTGGCAGTTCCGTATTTCTATGTCCCTCTTCCCATATTGGAGCGCGAGTGTCCTCTGAAATACGTAATTCTTGTATTACCTGTGTCAGCTGATCTTGTACTTCCCGGATTTCTCTTTGGTGTTGCGTATTAATTAGATTCTGATTTTGTTTGAATTTCCTTATTTGTTCGCACTCTTCTGTGTCAGTGATGGCTACAGGTCTTGTGTCATTCAGATCATCATCTACCTTTGCAGATAAGTTAGTGAACTGATCCGAAAGTTCGGCAACTATCTCCGATAGTGTACTTATTTCCTCAGTGTGTTTTTCTGAACCAAGTTTCAGAGTGTCCATTTGTGTTGAAATCGTATCTACTGTGTCCTTTAAGTTTTCCTGAGTTTTTGCAAGTTGCGTAACCGAATCGGTAGATGCAACTGAGTCAATTTTAGCCCACAAGGTCTCATGATTTTCATGAACAATGGTTTGCAGTTCTTTTATGGCTGCTTCGTGATTCTGTAATGCAATTTCATGCCGCGAAAAAATAGATTGAAAATGCTCACAAATTTGTGTTTTTACGTCATTACAGACTTTTTGACATTTCGATTCAATGTTATGTAATTCAGTAGTTAAATCTTCACGTGTTTGTTCAAGTGTGGTGTCTAACTTTTGAAGATTTTGTTCCATTGTGTCTAACTTTTGAAGATTTTGTCCCATTTGTCTCCGATTTTGTTCCATTTGTTGCATTAATTGCAATAGTAATGTATTAGTGTCTGGAATCTGTTTCTCTATGCTTTTTGGCAGTGCATTTTCACCAGCAACATTCACATTTTGACAAGCAGAAAATGTGTCTTGACTCATTTGAGAAAACGGTGAGGACCCAAAACCGAAGTCTACAGTATTTGCAGTATTGTGTTCTGTCATTTCGGATTCCTGAGGCGAGCTGTTGCCGACCGATCGATCGATAATGCTTCCCTGTTCACTACCTGTTTCACTGTCTACACCATTATTTGCCGCCCGCTCCATTTCCCTATGCACAGTTACCAAATTACTACTTTGAATATTAGTTAATTCATTACATGTTGTCGTTAACACACTGCTTTCGTCTTCACTGTCATTTCTCAGTTTACTTTGGAGCCTAGTGTTACGTTTTTCACACGCCATTATTGTCACAATATTTCACACGACAACACAGAAAAACACAATTTGAAGAGTAAACATAAGAGAACACATTAACATAGCACTGAAAATAATATCTAGTTAATTGCAAGCGCAGCTGCGAAATACTTGGTGCAAATCTACATGCATGCCACAACTGTTTTACTGTACAACAATGAAAGACTGCAACTACAAAGGAGATTCTCTCTACAATTACGCAATAGCAATAAACAAAATCTACACTAATTACACAAACTACAAGAAAAAATCAGAAGATTCCAGTGAGGTATCCTCGGCTAAGGGTCGACATAATAAACGTCCCCTTAGAACAATTTATACACGACTGTGCTTAAACTGACACACAATATTTTTAGCGTAATGCAATCTGACTTTCAAAAATTCCTGCAAAAAAATGGCCCTGACTAACATTAATCTGTACCTTTCACAAATCACTTACCTCACAACAATCTTCGTTACTCGAACTACTGCAATACGGCGAGCGCCACTACTGTCAGATAAATAAAAGATTCAAACTACGGAAGGCACTAACTACTGATAGGGATAGTTAGCAAATGAAAGATTTTAATAGAGAACAAACAATTTATTTACCTTAATATCATCAAAAGTCATAATATATGTAATTTCAAAACTCCGCCATTTCCTTCCACACATCCACCACTGCTGGCGGCTCACCTCTAACTGCGCAACGCTACGCGCTGTTCACATCCAGCTGCCGCTGCCCAACACTACAATGGCAGACAACAATGCAAACTAGCACACAGACTGCACACAGCACAGCCAGTGATTTTCATATAGAGCGCTACGTAACGTTGCCAATAAGAAAACATAAACAGCCTACTTACAATATCCTCGAAATTGCATGAAAGTTGGGGACCAGGGTTGAGAACTTACGATGAGATTAGTAAAACGTAACAGTTTATAATCTCAAAAACGACCGGCGACAAGCCAAGTAATCCGAATTAGCGCTGCCAGCTCCAAGCGTATAAATTTGAACGAGACGTGCGGACGGCAAAGTGTTAAGAAAACTGTTGAGGTTAAATTAGAAAGTATCCTTCTAAATAGAAATGAAGGTTTTTGCTTAAAGGTTGCGTGGAATACTGTTCTCTCTCTTGTCAAAAAACAGAGGGACAGAGTTAACGCTACCTCGCCTCTTCTTTAGTAATTGCATTATCGATAACATCTGGTGTCGGTCTTCTTTGATTGTGAGGTGTCGCTAGCGTTTACTGTGTGTATGTGTGTGTGTGTGTGTGTGTGTGTGTGTGTGTGTTTGCACGCGTGTTATCTTTCTGGAATTTTTATGCAAACAGAGGTTTTGAATTCATTTGCACAGCACTTACTTGCTGCGGTTTTGCCTTGAAAATGACAAGGTGGTCACCTGTCGGCGTTTATCGACAGTGTTGCACGTCTGCATTACCGTAACTTATCTGAACGATGCTACAAACGGTTTACGTTGCGTTGTCAACAATTCTGACGTCAACAGTAGGTAGAGGTCACGGGAATGAAATCTTATATTTGTTTATCGATAAATGTTTGTGTTCGCATATTTTGCACTTACAATCATTAGAGTGATATGATTTGAGCATTTATAACGAAGGAGAGGATAAATGATAGTGTGGAGGCAGTGGCTCACAGGCAAACGATGTACAATCATTAAGTAAGCAAACGGCGAGATGGGAGGGCCGGCCGATGTGGCCGAGCGTTTCTAGGCGCTTCAGTCTGGAGCCACGCGACCGCTACGGTCGCAGGTTCGAATCCTGCCTCAGGCATGGATGTGTGTGATGTCCTTCGGTTAGTTAGGTTTTAGTAGTTGTTAAGTTCTAGGGGATTGATGACTTTAGATGTTAAGTCCCATAGTGCTTAGAGCTATTTGAGCCATTTGACTGATCACCTTAGATCCATTTGTGAGATGGGAGGAATAATTAAGTACACTCTCTGATGAAAATCACTCGGACATCTATCTTGGACATTTATGTGGGGTGTGTCGCCATTTCTCTTTCTGATGCCCTGAGCTTCGCTGGGGACTCTTTCAATGAGACGTCTGAATGTTTGTGGAGGAGTGCAGCTCGTTCTTTCTCAACAGTAGGTAGAGGTTGTTGGACTTTTGGGTCTGGGGTAAAGCAGACGTTGTAACTCATCCCAAAGGTAATCCACTGGGTTCAGTTCAGGTCTCTGGACAGACCAGTCTAGTTCAAGAATATTGTTTTCCTCAAAGCATTGCCTTACAGATGCTGCTTAATGACATGGTGCATTGTCATGCTGATACAAAAAATCATCGTGTCGGAACTGTTCTTCTAGTGAATGCTGTACGCAGTACTGTAAAATGTGTTCGTATCCTTCCTCTACACCCTGTAAGAGTCCTATGGAAGGATATGGGTTTGGTGAATGCCTGGGGGAACGTTATCTACCATCATGTGAGGTGCCAACACTGAAGTACGGAGGATTCGTTGATATGGTATGGGTGTGTTTCTCGTAGTTAGGGTGTAGTCCCCTCATTTATCATAAGAAAGCGATAAAAACGGAAGGATATGAACACATTTTACAGCGCTGTTTACTGTGTACATTAGAAGAATAGTTCGAAGATTATGACCTTATTAGCAAGGGAATACTCTCTGTCATAACAAAGTGGACTTTCCAGCCAAGATTCCCAACTGAACACAATGCAACACCTTTGGGAAGGGTTCGAACGTCGACGACGCTTCGTATCCGAGCGTCTAACATCACCACCTTCACTGGTTTCGCCTTTTGCCATTTCTCCACAGACGTTCAAGCAAAGGATACCTCTTAACATAGTGTCGAACTTCCTTTTACCCGGCGGAGTAACTTGACGTAACATGGACTCTACAGTAGCTGAAAGACCCCTGTAGAAGTATTGTGCCGTGCTGTCTCTATAGCCGTCCAAAAATTAAAAAGTGTTGTTGGTGCAGGATTTTGTGCAGGAACTGACCTGATGATTATGTCAGGTAAATGTTCTACTGCGCTAGCATTAGTCTTAGTCGTAGGAAAGGGGAATTTTGTTAAAAATTCAGTAAAGGCGCGGTTGGGCGATAATGTCTTGGGCCACTGGTAGTGTGTGGTAATAGTCGGCAGCCAGTAGGCCAGGCAGGATAAACATGGCGTGGAGATACAGCGGCGTATTGCACGTACGATTTGTTCGGAGTGGAGCAGCAGTGAAGAAGGGAACTGTAGCGTTGCTTTAAATTATTGCGATGTATGGGGCGAGGCAGTAGGCCAGAGCTGAGAGTGGCAATGTGTAAGTGGCTGACGTATGGGAATTTACCCCCGTCATAGTTTCTGTCTCTCTCTGACAAGCAGTATAAATAGTCAGGCACTTTTAGCTTGAGGGATGTGTCAGGTCAGTCGACAGTCGGTTCGGACCTGTGCTTTTCTACGCTTATAGCGCCAGTCTGGCAGCGATGTTGTAAATGTTCTGTGTAAACCTGTACTTTGTTTCTATGTACTTGTTCGGGCTGTATTCTGCCTCCAGGGACACAACACTGGGGCGGGCCCGGAACGGCACCTGGGTACTTGGAGGCTACACAGACTGCCTGAATCAGGGTATTGACAGCGGTCTACAACGGGTCCAGGACGAGTCACGTTCGCTTCCCACCTGGCGTACCGGGATCCGAGTGAGGCGTACGCTGCGGGAGTCGAAGCAGTGCTGAAACAGCGTTAGGGACAGCTTCGTCCCATGGTCGGACAGAGCAGGCCAAATGGAGCAGTGGGCAGCAGAGACCAAGGATTGTAATAGTCTCCGGAATCGCAGGCAGTAGAGCAGCGCCAGTCTCTACACCTCGGCGGGTGGTGACTGGGCGAGCGCAGCTGACTTCCATCATCGGCCGGCCTTGAGGTGTCGGCAGTCTAGGAGTGCTGAGTCGGCCGGACTCGCAGAACAGTGCGCGGGCGGCACGCCGACATTATGCTTCTGTAAACTAGCTGAATAAAGGAATACTTCCGAATACCGCTGTATCACTCTGCATTGACCCTTGATGCTATTGAACTTGCTCGGCCTCCTGACGAGAAACGGCGTGGTGGGCCCCGGCTTCAGCTCTGCCAACTGGAGTTCTGGGTTCGACCATCGATAGGCCACAACAGTTCGATGGGATTCATGTCACGCGACCTGCGTGGCCAGAACTTTCGCTCCAACTGTCCACTCTTGAAACCAGCCGCAGAGAATTGTGGTCTGGTGAAATGGCGCGTTGTCGTCTATAAAAATTCCATGCAGTCCATGAATAACTGGAAATGGTCTCTAAGTAGCCGACCGAACATAACCATTTTCAGTCAACGTTCGGTTCAGTTGGACCTATAGACCTACTCCACTCCATAAAAACACTGTCTGTACCACAATGGAACCAACTGTAGCATGCACAGCCCATTGTTGATAGTCTGGATCCATAGCTTCATGGACCCTGGCCACAATCGAAAGCTACTATCAGGGGGACTTATCTGACGAGGCGACGGTTTTCCAGTCGTCTAGGGTCCAACCGATATCCTAGGGTCCAACCGATATGCACACATGCCCAGGAGAGGCACTGCAAGCAATGTCGTGCTGTTAGCAAAGGCACTGCCATAGCCTATTAAGACCAAATTTCGCAGCACTGTCCTTGCGGATACGTTCGTCGGATGTCCCACATTGATTTCTGTGAATATTGCACGCATTGCTGTTTGTCTGACAACTCTACACAAACGCCGCTGCTCTCGGTCGTTAAGTGAAGACCGTCGGCCACTGTGTTGTCCAAGGTGAGCGGTAATACCTGAAATCTGGTGTTTTGGATCTCGGAATATTGAATTCCCTAACGAGTCCCGAAATGGTATGTCCCATGCGTCTAACTTCCATTCCGCGTTGACAGTCTGTTAATTCCCGTCGTGCAGCCATAATTACGCCGAAAAGCTTTTCGCATGAATCACCTGAGCACTAATGACAGCCTTGGCAATGAACTGCCCATTTATACCCTGTGTGCACTATACTACCGCCGTCAGTATATGCCATCTGTATATGTGCACTTCGATATACGAGGTATGTCCACAAAGTATGTTCCGTTTGATTACATAAAACAAACGTGTACAGATACAGAAAAAATATTTATTGTACAAAAATCTACCACTGCTAAACTACATTTCTACATAGCGTCCGAAATTTTGTAGGTACAATTTTTTGTACACCTTCTCCATTGGAGGTTGCCGCCTGTGTATTGAGCGATGTGGTAACATGTTCTTTCAGCTCGTCATCATCGTTGAAGTGTTAACCACCAAGGACAGCTTATAGGTGTAAGAAGAGATTAAGGTCGCTAGGAGCGAGGTCCGGGCTGCACGGAGGATGATCAAACGCGTCCCAGTGAAATCTCCGTAAGAGTGGTTTGGTCACATACGCCGTGTGAGGTCGGGCATTATCGTAGAAAAAACCAACACCTTTTGACAGTAATCATCGGCGCTTGTTGTGTATTGCAGGGCCCAGTTTCGTAATGGTCTCGCAGTAACCACGTGCATTGATTGTTTGGCCTCGTGGTAAGAAATCAATCAGCAAAATGCCTTTTCTGTCCCGAAAAACGGTGCCCATTACTTTTCGCGCGTGTCAAGATTTGCTTAGGCTTAACCTTCGCTGGTGATGAAGTGTTCCTCCATTCCATTGTATGCCGTTTTGTTTCAGGGGTGTCGTAAGATACCCAAGTTTCATCCCCCGTCACTATCCGAGAAAGAAAACCATCGCCTTCTTCGTTGTAGCGTGTCAAAAACTGAAGTGCACTGCCCATCCGTTGCTTTTGTGTTGTTGAATAAGAATTTTGGGTACCCACCGTGAGCAAAGTTTTCGAAATTTCACTTTTTCAGTAACAATTTATGGTTCAAATGGCTCTGAACACTATGGGACTCAACATCTGAGGTCATCAGTCCCCTAGAACTTAGAACTACTTAAACCTGACTAACCTAAGGACATCACACACATCCATGCCCGAGGCAGGATTCGAACCTGCGACCGTAACGATCACGAGGTTCCAAACTGAAGCGCCTAGAACCGCACGGCCACACCGGCCGGCAGTAACAATTTCATGAATTAGTGATCTTGAGATTTGCGGAACTTGAATAGCAAGGGCACTAAGGGTAAACTTACAGTTGTGCTTAATCTTCTCTTCACTTGTGTGAACCAGTTCATCAGTAACCACAAACGGGCGTCCACTTCGTTCTTCATCGTGCACTTGATCACGTCCTTCTCTGAACAGTCTGACCCATCTTCTAACCACTGAATCACTCATAGCATTTTGTCCGTAAATCTCCCTGATTCTGCGATTATTTTTGCTTTGGTTTAACTTTCTTTGCATTTAGAAAACGAATCACAGATCTGATTTCACACGCGACGGAATTTTCAATTACGGCTGACATTATAAAGAAGCACTACAAAGTACACGTCGGCAGGAGCGATCTGAAAATGGCGTACATGTCTTCTCCTTGAGTCAGAGTAACTGCCGCGCATGCTCGGAACTGCGATCGTAGTGCTGCCGCGGATAGAAATAGAAACAGAACTTTTTTTTTGGACGAACTTCGTACTATTAATTTTATCACCTCAGTGTATGTCGTCATTAACGACACTAGAAATACCTGTTTGAAGTGGAAATGTGAGAAGTTTGAAATGTTAGAAGACTGCCTTAATTCGATTCGATGATCGTGCTTGATTTTGTTGCAGCTGTCGTATAAGTAGGGGTTATGTATTCCAGTGCGAGTCAGTGGGACGAAGCGCTTGCACACGCTGGAGAGACACTGACCAGCGCTCAGGGTTTACTCGAGCCGGCACCGGCTCTGGCCGGTCCTAATGGAGCGCCGCACTCAACACGACGGTTGTTTTGCATAAAGAGCCTTCGTTAGGCCGGCGCGCGCCTGTTCGCGTGCGTGTCTGCATGCGGGCGGCATTCGTGCCGAATAGGGCCCCGCCTTGCGGGTTAACGACTGCCCGTAGCAGGACACAGGGAAGGCGAGCGTCGTAGCGGCCGATAAAAGCACTCAGCACCGAGCGGAGCCGTCGCGGGCACAGCTGCAGCAAGAGCGGCGTGTCGACACCTGTTACCGCTGCTAACTCCATTTGCGAATTTTTTGCACAGAATTCGCATTCTTCTATATCTACATATATATAAGCCACCATACGGTGCACGGCGAATGGTACTTTATATCACCGCTAGTCATTCCCTTTCCTGTCCCACTGACAAATGGAGTGAGGGGAAAACAGCTATACGCTTCTGTACGAGCTGTGTTTTCTCTTACCATTTCGTCGCTGTCCTTACTCGAGGTATGCAGCGACGGATACAAAATAGCAACACCAACAAATACACTACTGGCCATTAAAACTGCTACACCACGAAGATGACGTGCTACAGACGCGAAATTTAACCGACGGGAAGAAGATGCTGTGATATGCAAATGATTAGCTTTTCAGAGCATTAACACAAGATTGGCGCCGGTGGCGACACCTACAACCGTGCTGACATGAGGAAAGTTTCCAACCGATTTCTCATACACAAACAGCAGTTGATCGGCGTTGCCTGGTCAAACGATGTTGTGATGCTTCCTGTAACGAGGAGAAATGCGTACCATCACGTTTCCGACTTCGATAAAGGTCGGATTGTAGCCTATCGCGATTGCGGTTTATCGTATCGTGACATTGCTGCTCGCGTTGGTCGAGATCCAATGAGAGAATATGGAATCGGTGGGTTCAGGAGGGTAATACGGAACGCCGTGCTGGATCTGAACGGCCTCGTATCACTAACAGTTGACATGAGAGGCATCTTATCCGCATGGCTGTAGCGGTTCGTGGAGCCACGTCTCCATCCCTGAGTCAACAGTTGGGGACATTTGCAAGTCAACAACTATCTGCACAAACAGTTCTACGACGTTTGCAGCAGTACGGACTATCAGCTCGGAGACCATGGCTGCGGTTACACTTGACGCTGCATCACAGACAGGAGCGCCTGCGGTGTTGTACTCAACGACGAACCTGGGTGCACGAATGACAAAACGTCATTTTTTCGGATGAATCCAGGTTCTGTTTAGAGCATCATGATGGTCGCATTCGCGTTTGGCGACATCGCGTTGAACGCACATTGGAATCGTGTATTCGTCATCGCCATTCTGGCGTATCACCCGGCGTGAAGGTATGGGGTGCCATTGGTTACACGTCTCGGTCACCTCTTGTTCGGATTGACGGCACTTTGAACAGTGGACGTTACATTTCAGATGTGTTACGACCCGTGACTCCACCCTTCATTTGATCCCTGCGAAACCCTACATTTCAGCCAGTCACTACTCTTGATGAACTGTGGTATCGTGTTGAAGCTGGATGGACAGCTGTACCTGTACACGCCATCCAAGCTCTGTTTGACTCAATGCCCAGGCGTATCAAGGCCGTTATTACGGCCAGAGGTGGTTGTTCTGGGTACTGATTTCTCAGGATCTATGCACCCAAATTGCGTGAACATGTAATCACATGTCAGTTCTAGTGTAATATATTTGTCCAATGAATACCCGTTTATCATCTGCATTTCTTGTTGGTGAAGCAATTTTAAAGGCCAGTAGTATAGTTAATGCAGAATAATGAAATATCAGGAATACATTTGCCTAGGTAAAATATGTAAGTGATTAACATTGCAAGAGCACAGCTTAATGTAAGCGCGCGATAAGCCATTGCAAATGTGAAATGCTGGTACATCAGTAACTGGTGTAACGGCCAGGATGTTGAACGCAAGCATGCAGGTGAGCATGCATTGTGTAGTACAGGTGCCGTACGTCAGTTTGTGGTATGGAGTTCCATGCCTGTGGCACTTGGTCAGTCAGTACAGCCCGAGATGGATAATGCTGTTTGTGGATGACACTGGAGTTGTCGTCCGATGACGTCCCATATGTACTCGACTGGAGACAGGTCTGGCGATCGAGCAGGCCGAGGCAACGTGTCGACATCCTGTAGAACTTGTCGGGTGCAATAGCGGCATGCGGGTGAGTGTTGTCCTGTTGGAAAACAGTCCCTGTAAAGCTCTTCATGTATGGCAGCACAACAGATCGGATCACCTGATTGACGTACAATTTTGTAGTCAGGGGGCGTGGGATAACCAAGAGAGTATTCCTTCTGTCATACGAAATCGCACCCTAGACCGTATCTCCTGGTGTAGGTCCAACGTGTCTAGCACACAGACAGTTTGGTTGTAGACCCTCAACTGACTACCTTCTAACCGACACACAGCGATTACAGGCACCAAGGCAGAACCAGCTTTCGTCAGAAAATACAAGAGGCCTCCACCGTGCCCTCCAGTGACCTCCCGCTTAACACCACTGAAGTCGCAAATGGAACGCTTTCGACAGGGTGTTTGGCTCGAAGCTGTAACCGATTTGTAACAGTTCGTTGCGTTTCTGTGGTGCAAACTGTTGCTCAGATAGGTGTTGCAGATGCAGTACGATGCGCCACAACTGTAAGCCGCAAAACGATGATATTCCTCTCTCGGTAGCACCACTTGACTGTCCAGAGCCTGGTCTTATTGCGACCGTACATTCTCATGCCCACAGCTACCGGTAATCATGTACGTTTGATGCATTTCTGCTGAGTCTCTCTGCAAGCTTGTGAGCTCTGCACATCCATGTACTAATTTTTATTTACATGACAAACCCTATTTTCAGGGCTATATTTTAATTTGGACTAATGGATCTATGCAGATATTTGTAAAAACGACGATGATACATCATTCCATATTAATGTAATACTGCCGCCTTCTGAAGAAGATAGATTTAAATCTGTCGAAACCTAGGTAAAGATTACTTTATCCATTGCAACTGGTCGGCTGTTTTTAGTCTTATTATATAAAAATTTGTTAAATTTTGTTCACCCTCTTTGCGCTAGATGCGCGCGTCCTCTATAAGATAGTCTTCATTTTTCAAATGCCTAAAATATGACAAATTTACTATTAATATTTAGGTCAAACGTATATAAAATTTAAAATTACAGAACAGATCGTTAAATCAGTGAAATAACATTTCCGAACAAGGAGAAAACATTGCTATAGATGAAAATAGTAGTATCACTTGTAGAGTGTATTTCTGAAGCCCCATGGCGGTGTATTTTCAGCTATTGCCTGTTTATGCCGTTGTCCATTAGCTCGACAGGGACGACCCGGGCAGGACGACGAGTGTAGTGCTCTGCTGCAGGTGGCTGGCGCGCTCCTCCACCTTAAAGGTTGTTGATATCTGCTGCAATCCACACTATAGTGCAATACTCGACCGCCAGAAGGCTCCATCCTCAGCTGAAGCACGTATGTAGTAAAAACGATTCGCTCTATAAATAAACAAAAACATTTTTACAAAATAATCAATCACTCACTCCGTTGACAAAATGTCGTTTTTTTCCAAAAGCTAAAGTTGTCTCTCATGTAACTAATGAAATGAACGCTTGGAATACTGCACTGGAGGTTGTTAAATTACGGTAATCATTTCAAATACAGGTTTTCTCTGAGAACCAGAATCAAGCCGACAGGTACAGGGTATAGGTTTGCACTGCTACGTTTTATGTAGTCTACGAAGAGACCGAGAAAAATTTATGATTACCCACAAGAATCAATAACAAACTTGGGGACAAAAATGTAATAGCTGCAGAAGGCTCAAATTCGGTTATGTTGTGAAGCCTTCCGTTATTTTCTGACTGCTGGTCGTGAATTTATTTCTCATTATATCTTTCCTAAGTAGGCACCGTGCTATGATTCATTAAGCCTTCAAGTATGAGCAGCATGAGACTTGTTAAAGTGGCTAGTAAATTAAGGTGCTCAGTAAACTCCATACGCAACTACACCAACAACCTTAAAGCCACTTTACGGTCTTCAAGCGTTCAAGGTGCTTCAGATAACACTACCGTTTCCGCCTTTCCTTTTCCACACTGAGGAAGAACAAGAAACAAAGAAGGAAGAACAAGAAACAAAAAACAGGAAAGTTCTCCAGTTTTAATGTCTTGGATCACGTTTCAACAGTATAAATATCATAACAATGGATATAAATGAAACAATAGCCACAGGGTCAAGATGTCCGTACTCACTAAGCAACCCACTCAAAAGTAAAGCTTTGTCAATCACCACAAAGATGAAGACATACAACACTATTATCTGTTCCATAGTACTATACGGTTCGGAAAGCTGGACGCTTACAAAGAATGAAAGAGAAAAACTGAATGTTTTCGAAAGAAAAGTAATGAGAAAAATCTCTGGACCTGTGTTGGAGAATCGTGTATGGAGAATTCGAAAGAACAATGAAATTTATCAGTTAATGAAGCAACCCACTATCATCCAGAAATTAAAAAGCAGGAGACTCCAATGGGCTGGACATGTGGCTAGAATGGAAAATAAAAGAATCACCAAGAAAGCATTTGAAGGAAGTCTCCATGCAACAAGACCATTGGGCCGACCCCGTACAAGGTGGAAAGGTGACATAGAGAAGGAGATCGCAGCATTAGGAATTTCCACAGGGTGGAGAGAAGCTGCGAGAGATAGAAGGCGGTGGAAGCAGATCGTTGATGCAGCGCGTGGTCTACAGCGCCTGTGATCGCTGAGAAGAGAGAGAGAGCGAGTGAGAGGGGAGGGGGGGGAAGAACAACTGTTGGTAACGTATGCATGAGGACGAAATTTTTTTATTCCTTACGCGAGATGTATGTTGATAGACGTAACACGTTCTCTGAGTCTACTTGGAACGTATGTATACTCTCAGAGCTTTCAAATGTTGCAGCAGTCGCTACAATTGTGTAATCTGTGTGTCAATAGTGAAGTATGATCAACGAATTCACTTCTTTTCAATTATTCACAAACCCTGAAGTTTGTTCGAGCGTCGAAGGTGCACTTTAGTTCCTTTGTGTTCGTAAAATGTTGTCAGATTTTGTACAGTACACGAAATCAGCGTTGTGCATTTCTGTTTGTAGAATGGTAATATGTTGGCAGCATTTTTTTTGCATTGTACACATCAGCATTGTAACGGAAAATTGTTCCGAATTCAAATTGTTTGGTTGAAGTACTACTTCCACAGTAGAAGTTAAATTCCTAAACGACTCTGTAAGCAGCATTATGTGGACAGATTGTAGTTGTCGCTAAGGAGAGATCGCGTTTCAGGTAGTTCTTGCTTCTATCGACGCTGCACTTGACGCAGCCCATAAAGTGTACTCTCGTGCGCATAGGTAATTGCAAGCATTTCTTGCGTGAACACCAGCGCACTAACCGCATCTGCAGCACTGGAAAAACACTGAGATCTCTAAGTGGGTGCTAATAACTTCCTGTAAAGCGTGGTTCTGCGGTTGGGGGCTTGCACAGCAAATGTTACCAATTTTCTGAATGACAAGCTCACTCCTTCTCTCTCTTACCAGATTACGCTGTTCATTCCATTCCTGTTTCTTAGAAGTTTAATCTGTTTCTTTTTGTAAAGGTCACTGTTGTGTAACCAATGAGGTCATCAAAGGACGGCGGAAAGCATCAGCCATCACACTACGTAATGAATTTTAACCTTCAGCCACTTAGGAAAATTAAAAGAGCTCTTAAGTTACAATGACGTCATTCGTATCAGAATGTTTCTGGACATAGTCCGAATATTTTCTACTGATTATTAGTGATCATTTGGCTGAAGTAGCATTAGAACAGTGTATGTGAGTGTTGTTTACAGTTACATCTATGCTCTGCAAACCACCGTATGGTGCACGGCAGTGGGTACGTCCCATTGTACCAGTTATTAGGTTTGCTTCCTGTTCCATTCACGTATGGAGCGCTGGAAAAATGATTGTTTGAACGTCTCTGTGCGCGCATTAATTATTCTAATATTATCCTCAAGATCCCCATGTGAGCGATACGTAGAGGGTTGTAGTATACTTCTGCAGTAAGCATTTAAATCTGGTTCTTTAAACTTTGTTAATAGTCTTCCTCGAGACGCTTTAGGTCTATCTTCAAGAGCCTCCCAGCTCAGCTCCGCCAGTATCTCTGTGACTCTCCCATAGTTTAAAGAAACCTGTGACCCCTCGTGCTGCCCTTCTGTGTATACGTTCAGTACCCCTGTTAATACTATCTAGTACGGGTCCCATTCACTTGAGCAATATTCTAGAAGTGATCGCACGAGTGATTTGTAAGCAATCTGCTTTGTAGACTGATTGCACTTCCCCAGTATTGTACCAATAAATCGAAGTTCAAAAATGTTTGGCTCAAATGGTTCAAATGGCTCTGAGCACTATGGGACTTAACATCTGAGGTCATCATTCCCCTAGAACTTAGAACTACTTAAACCTAACTAACCTAACAACATCACACACATCCATGCTCGAGGCAGGATTCGAACCTGCGACCGTAGTGGTCGCGCGGTTCCAGACTGTAGCGCCTAGAACCGCTCGGCCACACCGGCCGGCATAAATCGAAGTCTAGCACTTACTTTATCCACGACTGAATCAATGTGATCATTCCATTTAATCTCTCTATAAAGTGTTAAACCTAGGTATTTCTGTGAGTTGGCCGATTCGAGAAGCGACTCATTGATATTAGTCATGGGATACTACTTTTTTTTCATTTCTTCAAGTGCAAAATTTTACATTTATGAACATGCAGAGCAAGTTTACAATCGCTGCACCACGTTGAAATTCCATCAAGATGTGACTGAATACTTGTGCTGCTTATTCCAGATAGTACTTAATTATAGATAACTGCATTATCTCCAAAAGGCTGACTTTGCTATTAATATTTTCATATTTACAACAACTTGAAGCAACCAGAAGAGTTGCAGGAAACGAAATTAAACTTCACGGGCTGTTTTAATGATGACAAAATCGAGTCAAGTTTATAAAGAACTTGGCAGTATGGGCCACGCTATCAGTATAACGTAGGACCTCTGTAGCCTGGGTACATATACTCGTCCGGTTGGGAAGGATATCATAAACCCGTTGTATACTATTCTGAGGCAAGATGGCCGACAACTCTCTTGATATTCTGGACACTGCCTCTGGGGACAGTGTTGACCTATGAGGTGGCAGGGATGGATTTGGGGATGTTGTTCACCACAGGAACACCTCAACATCAGGCAGACACACGTGCCATGTGTGAACGAGCATTGTCCTGTTGAAAAATGGCACCACAATAATGTCGCATGAAAGGTAGCACCCGGCCGGAGTGGCCGTGCGGTTCTAGGCGCTACAGTCTGGAACCGAGCGACCGCTACGGTCGTAGGTTCGAATCCTGCCTCGGGCCTGGATGTGTGTGTTGTCCTTAGGTTAGTTAGGTTTAATTAGTTCTGATGACCTCAGAAGTTAAGTCGCATAGTGCTCAGAGCCATTTGAACCATTTGAAAGGTAGCACATGAGAATGCACGGTGTTCTTGGCATACCGCTTTGCTGTCAGAATTGTCTCAATCGCTGCCAGTCCTGACCTGAAGTCACAACGACACCAGCAGTAACATCGCTTCTCTCCGAAACATTGAAAGAACAGGATCCCTCCCCACTTCGCCGCCATACTTGCCGACAGAGTTCATCCGAGCTAGTACAGAACCACTACTGGTCACTGAACACAACGTGATGTCATTCATCAGCAACCCATGCTTTCCAGTTCACTCCAAAAGCAGCCGTTTGTATAGCGGTGTTAACGACAGCCTAAACACGGAACGTTAATTTACTAGTCCGGCTGCTGCTATCCTCCGACCAATAGTGCGGGATGGTACAGAGTGTTGCAAGGAGTTCTCGGACGGCAGTCGAAGATGTGAAGGGGTTACTATGTGCTAGGTCCACAATACGCTGATGCTTCCTTTTGGTGGTCATATTTGGTCAGTGGAAACATGACGATGGGTTTGTTTTACCTCAAGTTCTCATGCGGTCCAGTATCAAGCCACTGTCACAATCGAATGCCTCATGAATCTTGATATTACAAATTTCGACCAGCTGGCCAAACAGAGTCTTCTTTCAAACTCTGTTAGGTGCTGATAACGCTGTCTCATACGAGTTCGTGGCATCTCCATGATCACTCAATATTACACACTGCTCGCATCCCTTACGTATACTACAGTAACAGTGTTAAACACGAACAACAGTAATGAAAGCAAGTGGCCGTTCTACCTGTCACAGACGAGTGGATCTCTAATCATTTACATACCCGCCGATTGTGTGGATGTGACGAAGTTACACTGACATACGACCACATCTTTTAGGTGCTTCATTCACATTTTTTGTCAGGCAGTGTATTTCGGTCAATAAATGTAAAAAAAAACACCTTTCTAGTAAATTCTCGCTAATGAAATGCGCTTACAGCATAGAACATTACGGGTCAAATTATTATATCCACATTATCGTCAGGTATTTAACACCCACTTCCCCCGGAGTTCTCCCTGCTTTACGGTCATCATCCACACGGATCCATGTTGCTCTAGTCTGTTACCTAGTGTAATCTGCAACCAGCCAATTAAAATGTCTTCAGATTTTTCTTACGGCTTGGAATTCAGCAAAGAGCTTGCTTGGTTCATTAACGTTCCATTCACCTCACCATGCATCCCACCCACCTCCACTCCATTTTCATTGCAGCAATAATTTTCACCTAAACTTCTGTCTATTTCCTGATCCATCTAATAGTTTCTAACATGCAAATTTCCATTCCTCGAGCAATAGCACTCAGATTAAAAGTTTGTCTCACTGGTGTAAATACAAATTAATAGATACATTTATCTTTAGAGATACATCGGAATCTTTGTGTAACATTTTTTTTTAATTTACCGGTAGAAGTCTGTAGCATTTCCCCTCTTACAAGTTATTATATTAAAAACAAAGGAAGTTTCTATCGTGTCGCATTACTGCGGAGGACACACTAACCGATCAAGTTGTTGACTGCTGCGTTGAATAAACTGCCAAGGTAAATTCTAGCAAATTGCACTCGATTAATCCCTAGATGACCAAGTAGAGGCTGGCTTCCGTCATATTTTGTAAAGTTATGTCTACATTGAATTTCTTATGTGTAAACCACAGTTTCTAACATGCTCTCTGAAACAATGAAGCTAGGAATGGCTATTTGGAATGTTACTACGCTGTACAATTCTGTATCATTACATATATTTCTCACAGTTAGTGAGTGGCAGTCTAAGACGATTTATCGTAATAACGATCGCAGCGTCTGATTACAACACTTTGAACACCACAGTATTCACAAACTAATGCACAGTATCTTTCCCATGTTTCTTCAGTTAAAATTACCGTTTCACTTGTCAAAATTAAACTTTAAATCACTTTTTAAGTAAAAAGAAGCACTCGTGATTCATATGGGTTCGCATCATGAGTGGCATAGCTGGACTGCGTTAGAGTGTGTCTTACTGTTTCCCGTCTTACTGTTTCCTGTCATGAGTGATAGGCTAGCTGTGAGTTTTTGCAACTGAAATGGTTGTTATATAGACATCAGCATGAGTAAACTATTCAGCATTTTCATATTACTTTCTTAATCGATTAAATATATTAATACTCGACTTCATTCGCCGTAGTACCTAATACAATACGTCATTTCCTACGATCTGTCGCCACTCAGGGATAACTTAGCCCACTGATATCCCTTCCTACACTCCCTGTCCATACGGCATGACTATCTGTCACTTGTGGAGAGGATAATTTGTCTTTTCTACCGGCTTGCATCACCACAACAGTGTATGCAGTTCTGTGCCATATGATAACCTATAACACGCAAAGTGACACAAACGGCATTACTGCAAACTGTTTTACAGTTCTGTTCATTTCTTTTAATGTCTGTCCAGTCTTGGAAATCAACATAAAAACTCAGCAACTGGTTGTACTATTTAATTGTTACTTCCTACAGTTCTTTCCAAAGCGTTGAATATGCACTTTTAGCCGGGCTATATTTGAGTTTCAGGCCTATTTTCTAACTTGCTACGCTGACTTTCCGCAATAATTTTCAAAGTTTGTCCGCACTGTTGATGCACTGTACAATACAAACAGCAAAATGAGTGTCGTGAAGGCACGGTTCATTAATATGTATTCCATCTTATTTTTCGCAGCTTAGACATCTGAAGCCTTTCTTTCTGGCTGCTGAGACTGTGTCTGCTGATGTGGTGTCTCATGTAATGAAATGTAATATGTCGAGCAGTTTTCTCAGTACAAGGTATTGAGGCTACATGATCCTTGTAGCTGCAGAAAGAAGCAGTCGTGCGTACATCAGAAATATTAACCTCATTAATAAGATATGAAACTAAATATTCCTTGCAGCTGAAAGATCTCGCATATGTGAGGCTGACTCAGTAAGAGTGCGATTAGGTTTTTATACGATATTTCGATATTTATAGTTTTAATTAAGGGCCGGACGCTGTGGCCGAGCGGTTCTATGCGCTTCACTCTGGAACCACGCGAGCGCTACGGTCGCAGGTTCGAATCCTGCCTCGGGCATGGATGTATGTGATGTCCTTGGGTTAGTTAGGTTTAAGTAATTCTAAGTTCTAGGGGACTGATGACCTCAAATGTTAAGTCCCATGGTGCTCAGAGCTATTTGAGCCATTTAATTAAGGTCGCATGTTTATTTGACTTGCACGAGCAGGGAGATAAATCTTTCCATTTATCGTTAGTCATTCGTTTCTCGTACGCAGTCTGGCTTCCGTGTGCTCAAAGATGTCACAGTAGCTGTGTTCATTAAGACGAAAGGTCGAGCTGGGCACTGTCTGTGACCACTGGTCAAGTGGGATATCTTAGGCTCGGACAAAGGGCTTAACGGGGATGAAAAAGGGCCGCCAACACAGTTTTGTGGAGGCACTCACGGGGAGACTTAGTTTTAGCCGCTCCGTCTGACAGATCTTGCCGCCGAGTCTGTTTGGTGATATGAAGCTTGCACAAGAGAGCGAGAATTAACTTTATATTCTTTTTTTGAATTTATACATCTCCTATAAGTTCATGTATAGAAATAATACCGTAATTTAATTTATGAAATTGATAGTTAAAAATCTGAAACTTCCTAGCTGCTAGGAAGTGTCAAATCAACTTACACTTCAGCGCACAGTGAAAATTCATTCTGGAAACAATCTCTCCTCTGCGGCTAAGTCAGGTCTTCCAAATATCCTTTGTTCCAGGAGTGCTAGTCCCTCTAGGTATGCAGGCGGTTTGGAAAGCAGTGCATGAAGTAGTGGCAGGAGTAAACCTTTGAGGCCGTAAAGTGAATCATAGTTAGAGAGCTCATTCGGCTGAGTAATTATCCGCGAAACGCAAAGGCCAGGAAGTTTCAAATCAGTGCACATTCCGCTGCAGAATGAAAATTAATTCCGGTTAAAATTTGTCACTAGTCAGTTTTAATATTACCTTGATCGTTTATTTCACAAATGCTTTGCCTTGCAGTCGTAAATTAGAGTTCCAACACGTTGTTTGGAGTTTCTTACCATGTTCCTTTTTGTGAATCGCATGCTGTTATTGTGGTCGCTTTTCGGCTGCGTGTTTTGTAACTACACGGCCTGAAAAAAAGGGAACCCCTCTGAAGGGCTGGAGGAAACGAAATGAACCTTTTGAGAGGGTGTGTAATATTTCAATGATCAGAAAATCGAATCAAATCAACAAATAACCTTGCAGTATGATCTCACTTATCTGGACGGCGTTGCACTCCCTCTGCACAGATTCTCTTGGGAGTAGGCTCGTAAGGAAATTGTATGCTTTCCTGAGGCAAGCTGGCCCACGAACGTTGTAAATGTTCCTTGATATACTGGATACTGGCAACTGACGTCCGAGTTCGGTGGTCTTGCTGTCCATCGGAGTACATCACCCAGACAACCCATACAGAACATGGCAAGAGTGGATGAGTATTATCCTCTTGAAAAACGGCACCATAAGATACTGTCGCATGAGAGGTAACAGATGATGAGAAGTAGGAGATTAGCGTTTAACGACCCGTCCACAACGAGGCCATTAGAGACTGAGCACAAGCTCGGGTTAGGAAAGGATGGAGAAATAAAGCGGCCGACCTTTTCGAAGTAACCATCCCAGAATTTGCCTTAAGCGAACTAGGGAAATCACGGAAAACCTAAATCAGGTTGGGCGGACGCGGTTTCGAATAGTCGTCCTCCCGAATGCGAGTCCATTGTGCTAACTACTGAGGTATCCCGCTTGGTAACACGCAGGATGTCTGTGGAGTCCGTTGTGCCGTCGGAGCTACTTCCATCATTACCAGCCGTGACCTGAAACCATGTTGGATTGTTCCCCACATCATGGCATCTGATGTAACATTGCTCCTCCCAAAACCTCTGGAAAAATTGGACCTCTACCCAGGTCATCAGCATACTCGCCGGCAACTGTCAACTGGTGCGTTGCAGACTGCGATCATAGCTGAACCCAATGGACGCAATTATTTACCAGAGTATGCTCCCCAATGAAATGAGGAAAATTTAGAACAAGTATTACACTTCAGTTATCTAGGATGTGATATGTGTATATTGTGTGTTTATTTTGTATTGAACCGGGGACCTAGAAACGACGCAGAGGCTTCGTCCCGCCGTAACCCCCAGTGGTTCACAACCCCACAACAGGCCACAGAGGTCCACCCACCCCACCGCCGACCCGCACCGATCCCAGGATTATTGTACTGTTCGGCTCCCAGTGGAGGCCCCCCCCCCCCTCCCTCCCCCCCTTCTGGGAACGTCTCATACCAGACGAGTTTGCAGTCGCCGAGATAGTGTAACTGAGTCGGAATAAGGGGAACGAGCTTACATTCGTCGAGGCAGTTGGAAAAACGCCTTAAAAACCATCCACAGGCTGGCCAGCACACCGGACCTCTACGCCAATCCGCCAGGCAGATTTGTCCCGGGGACCGGCACGCCTTCCCGCTCGGGAAGCAGCGCGTTAGACTGCGTGGCTAGCCGGACTTGCTAAGATGTGATATTAAGTTTTATCTATGAGCAAGACATTGGCAAGAAGGTTAATAAATATCAAGCAGTCCTCGGAACAATTGAAAGAACTTTTCGAAGAAAAACAAAAAAGAAATACAAATTATATTCCATAAATTTATGGTTGCACTAATCTTGTATATGCTTCCGAATCATCGACAGTAATAAAAAGATAAATCACGTACACAGGCAGCAGAGATGAAGTTCACAAGATTGTAAGAGGCTGTAATACGATGAGTAAAATAAGGCGTGAAACAATAAAATCAGATTTAGAAATAGATTGAAAAATAAGCCAACCAGTTCCAAATAAAGGTTTATTATCCCTTGACCATGGTTGCGATATTTGTAAGAATATTTTCTTCAGAAATATGGCTTTATTACATCACATGATGCAATAGGCGTCACAAGATAAAATATTTGAGTAAGTTACATGTGCCTTACGCCAGAGACTAAGGCCAAAACATTTAAAAATCTTTATAGTTAATGACAAGACACAAGAGAATAGAGTGAAATAGATTATTTTCATAGAATAGTAGAGAACAGATTCTAAAAAAAAGGTAATGAATAATCGGCCAACTGGAAAGAGAGAAGTAGATAGTCCTCCTAAGAGATGGGTGGATGGATGATAGCCGACTAACCCTTGGAAGAAGGTGAAGATTATGACGATGCTTCGTCATCGTTGCATCGCTCCAAACTAGAACTGTTGATATTTTTAAAACTATCGGAAATCCGATATATTGACATTTAAAAAAATATCCTTACCCTCACTCGATATATCAAAAGGGATCAATATTTCAATATATCTACAGGGAAAATATCGATGTAACGGCCCATAAAAATATCGTCTGCATATTGTAAATACACTGCCGGTTATAGTGCTGTATGCTTAAGTACTGATATATTGTTATACATTCTGTACACCAACAAGTTAGCAAAAAATGGTTCAAATGGCTCTGGGCACTATGGGACTTAACATCTGAGGTTATCAGTCCCCTAGACTTAGAACTACTTAAAGCTAACTAACCTGAGGACATCACACACATCCATGCCCGAGGCAGGATTCGAACCTACGACCGTAGCGGTCTCGCGGTTCCAGACTGTAGCGCCTAGAACCGCTCGGCCACTCAGGGCGGCAGTAATTAACAAGCACGAAGCAAATATTCAATACATGTTAATAAAAAGCGTTATTCATGCGCACCTAAATTTATAGTCTAAATAAACTAAAGGCACATGTGTTCATCACTTCCCACACATTGTTCTCCCCAGGATTACTTGAGCTCTGTTTCCGCATCACCGATTTTTGTTAAAACAGACCTTCTGACTCAATATTAAGCTGTTATGTTCAAAGAGTCTGTACAAGTTGATTTTCACTAGAAAATGCGGCAGTTTTGGTTCTCGTATGGTCAAGACTACGTAGTCTATTCGAATGTTATGGCTTAGGTGTCTGGTTGGTTTGTTCTGCGAAGAACCGTTGTGAAGTAGTTTCGCGTTCATGTTTAAGCCAGGAGATCTGTATCTGGCTGCCAGCTCTGATACTCGTGTAGCACCACCCACTGGATACGTGCAGCTTGTGGTGTGCTGACACAAGACTAGCCGGTATGGAACTAACGCGACGTGCCTGGAAAACACCTGTGCTGAAAACCTCTACCGTTGGGGAAGGGCTTCATCTTCTCAGTGTGACTGTGGAAATGAACACCAGACGATTCATTACATTGTAACAAGCTGCAGCAGAAGAGCCTACCATGGGAACTTGGAAGATTTATTTGAAGTGACAGAGGCAGCCCTTGAATGGATCGACAAATTAGACATTAATTTATAGACTTATTTTTTAAATTATAAATTGTGAAATTAATATATTTTTGTAAAGTTTTCTAAAACTATGTAATCCACAATTGCTAGTCGCTTTTCATATGTAATGCCATACGCTAAATAATACACTACTGGCCATTAAGATTGCCACACCAAGAAGAAATGCAGATGATAAACGGGTATTCATTGGACAAATATATTATACCAGAACTGACATGTGATTACATTTTCACGCAATTTGGGTGCATAGATCCTGAGAAATCAGTACCCAGAAAAACCATCTCTGGCCGTAATAACAGCCTTGATACGCCTGGGCATTGAATCAAACAGAGCTTGGATGGCGTGTACAGGTACAGCTGCCCATGCAGCTTCAACACGATACCACAGTTCATCAAGATGACTGGCGTATTGTGACGAGCAAATTGCTCGGCCACCATTGACCAGACGTTTTCAATTGGTGAGAGGTCTGGAGAATGTGCTGGCCAGGGCAGCTGACGAACATTTTCTGTATCCAGAAAGACCCGTACAAGACCTTCAACATGCGGTCGTGCATTATCCTGCTGAAATGTAGGGTTTCGAAGGGATCGAATGAGGGTAGAGCCACGAGTCGTAACACATCTGAAATGTAACGTCCACTGTTCAAAGTGCCGTCAATCCGAACAAGACGTGACCGAGACGTGTAACCAATGGCACCCCATACCTTCACGCCTGGTAATACGCCAGTATGGCGATGACGAATACACGCTTCCAATGTGCGTTCACCACGATGTCGCCAAACACGGATGCATGCGACCATCATGATGCTGTAAACAGAACCTGGATTCATCCGAAAAAATGACGTTTTGCCATACGTGCACCCAGGTTCGTCGTTGAGTACACCATCGCAGGCGCTCCTGTCTGTGATGCAGCGTCAAGTGTAACCGCAGCCGTGGTCTCCGAACTGATAGTCCATGTTGCCGCAAACGTCGTCGAACTGTTCGTGCAGATAGTTGTTGTCTTGAAAACGTCCCCACCTATTTCAGTCAGGGATCGAGACGTGGCTGCACGATCCGTTACAGCCATGTGGATAAGATACCTGTCATCTCGACTGCTAGTGATACGAGGCCGTTGGGATCCAGCACGGCGTTCCGTATTACCCTCCTGAACCCACCGATTCCATATTCTGCTAACAGTCATTGGATCTCGACCAGCGCGAGCAGCAATGTCGCGATACGATAAACCGCAATCGCGATAGGCTACAATCCGACCTTTATCAAAGTCGGAAACGTGATGGTACGCGTTTCTCCTCCTTACACGAGGCATCGCAACGACGTTTCACCAGGTGACACCGGTCAACTGCTGTTTGTGTATGAGAAATCGGATGGAAACTTTCCTCATGTCAGCACGTTGTAGGTGTCGCCACCGGCGCCAACCTTGTGTGAATGCTCTGAAAAGTTAATCATTTGCACATCACAGCATTTTCTTCCTGTCGGTTAAATTTCGTTTCTGTAGCACGTCATCTTCGTGGTGTAGCAATTTTAATGGCCAGTAGTGTAATAATACGTAGCCTATTGTTCGATTACTGTTACAGGGCGCAGCACAGCATCGCTCTCTTTCAGCTGCTAACAAGTTCACGGGTAAGAGGCAATTCTCCGCTAAATCCACGTGGTTGCTGGGGAGTTTTAATTGTGGTGAGATATAGAGCGGACGATAGGGTTATCTTCAATGCAGTCGGAAACCAAAACCGTGCGTGCATTTTTTTTGTTTAAATTACAGTAATTAAATTCTATTGCATTTAAATGTTCATTACATTCAGATATATATTCATTATCAGTCTGTTGCATTTGTACATTCGTCATCAGTACGTTGCGTCTCTATATTCATTCTTAAATAATCAGTCATATGTCAGATGCGTGTACATATCCAGATTACTGTGTTGCGCTATAGTGCATAAAAACTTTCACGGTAATTTTAACCTGAACAATTTGATGTGTTCTTTCTGTACAGACCATAGTTCTGAGTAAGAAACAACTGAAGAAGATTGATGTAGAGGTACTGGACCAACGAGTGTGCTCACAGTATGGGACAAATCGAAGCCTTGTCCTAATGGTGGTACAGCTTCATCAGGGGTGCTAGCTTCACACTGAAGCTCTAAGCACAACCGGGGAACTGCTGCCTCCTCTGTTGTGGCCTAGGCTGCTGGCACGTACGCCAATGCGTCCGCTTCCACTGTCAACAGAAAGGCTGGAATAGATCCCTGAGCGAGGTCGCTGATGTGCTGAGCGAGAGAATTTCGCTTCAACCTGCCGTGGGCTTTAGATACTTCCGTGATAACTATAATATGCCAGCCAGTAATGTAGAATAATTTGATGGATGAGCCCGAAGTAGGATGACGTGGAACACTATTACTAAATTATTTTTGGGGAAAAAGTAAGTTGAGAGCAATTCTGAATAGCAACTTCTACATCAGGAAGTCTGAATGTTGCTGTTCTTCCAGGTACCTCCCCATGCTATGATTCAGCAGGACAATGCGTGACCGCGCGTGTAGACGAATGTACAAACCTTCTCGGGAGGAGGACAAGATTTGCTAGTTAGTTATCCGGCACGTTCTCTGAAATTTCTCCCAACTTCCAATTATCCAATGTGATTTTTTGGCAACTTGTTCATCTTGATCCGACAACTACTGTTAACATCTTGTAGTTTGGAATGCAGAGTGCATGGAGAGAATTCCCCAGGAACATATCCAAACATATCGTTTCCATGTCAAAATGTGGATATCTGAGTGCAGTTTTTGGAGGCACACACTATTCTGATTTCTCAAACATCACTTACACTTACGAAAAATTAATTATTTTTGTTGTGGCGTACCTAATTGAGGAGCAAAGTTATTTTCACTCGCTTTATTTATCATGATGTCACTGTTTTTCCAAAATTACGTGGTGTAAAGATTAGATTAGGCAAAATGAAAAACACAACCTGCATAAAGGAAATCTGCTACCATAAATCAGTCAAAAACTTATTGACACTGATAACTACGAAACTGGAACACGGACAATGCGAGATATGGATGCATACTTAAGTGCAAAGAGTCTAATGAGTACAGAATAGGGATTGAGATGTTCTTTATTAGGCGTGCTTTCTTTTCAATCTGTAGATTATATTCACCATTGGCCAGTACGCCGTGTCATAACACTAATGACGTAGCAAACACCATGCGAGGACGCAGAAACTGCCAGACGGAAACTGGTAAAGCTGAATTAAAAAGATATTTTAGAAAAAAAGCTACTCATACTCGCTTTATTTGTCGGTATATAACGCTGCTTGTCCTCGATGTCTTTCGTTATAGCTGATGCGGCGGTAAGTCCGGGATTGTTTTATAGAAGAAGATTATGGTTTAGCGCCCGTAGACTATCTTCTCCTGTAACTTACTCCTACCTTTCTCACTATTTCAAACATCTTGCACCATTTTACAAAGCGTTCTACAATTTATAACACGCAAGATGTTCGAAATTCTGAGAAAAATTCGAGTTATTTATAGGGAAAGATGGGTAATATATACTACGTACAAGAGCGAAGACCGAACAGTAAAAGTTGAAGACAAAGCTTGAAGTGCTCGGATGAGAAAGGGTGTAAGAAAGGGATGTAGTCTTTTGCCCCTAGTGTTCAATCTGTACATCGAAATAAAGGGAATGTTCAAGAGTGGAATTAAAATTCAAGGCAGAAGGATATTAGTGATAAGGTTCGCTGATGACATTGCTATCCTCAGTGAAAGTGAAGTAGAATTACAGTGTCTGTTGAATGGAATGAAAAGTGTAATGAGAGTAAATGAAAGAAAGAGGAAAGTAATGAGAAGTAGCGGAAATGAGGAGAGTAACAAACTTAACATCACGACTGGTGATCACGAAGTAGATGACGTTAAGAAATTCTTCTAATTGTTGTTGTGGTATTCAGTTCTGAGACTGGTTTGATGCAGCTCTCTGTTCTAGTTGGCAGAAGAGCCAACACCGTGTTACTAGAGGATGCCGAAATGCACGCGTTTTAGCTCACGCAGGCTGGCGTGAAGAGGGAAGAACTATACTGACGGGAGGTCTGGAACATGACAAGGAATGAGAATTCAGAAAGCGAACGTAATTAGTTTCATACTTAACTTTAATCCATTAATGATGAACGTCGCTCTTGACGGTACATCATTCACAATATAATCTGTTAGTAACTGAATATGGCGCCTTGCTAGGTCGTAGCAAATGACGTAGCTGTAGGCTATGCGAAACTGTCGTCTCGGCAAATGAGAGCGTATGTAGACAGTGAACCATCGCTAGCAAAGTCGGCTGTACAACTGAGGCTAGTGCTAGGGAGTCTCTCTCGATTAGACCTGCCGTGTGGCGGCGCTCGGTCTGCAATTCACTGATAGTGGCGACACGCGGGTCTGACGTATACTAACGGACCGCGGCCGATTTTAAGGCTACCACCTAGCAAGTGTGGTGTCTGGCGGTGACACCACACTCTCCATGCTACTCTATCCTGTGCAAGCTTCTTCATCTCCCAGTACCTACTGCAACCTACATCCTTCTGAATCTGCCTAGTGTATTGATCTCTTGGTCTCCCTCTACGATTTTTACCCTCCACGCTGCCCTACAGTACTAAATTGGTGATCCCTTGATGCCTCAGAACATGTCCTACCAACCGATCCCTTCTTCTAGTCAAGTTGTGCCATAAACTCCTCTTCTCCCCAATTCTGTTAAATACCTCCTCATTAGTTATGTGATCTACCCATCTAATCTTCAGCATTCTCCTGTAGCACCACATTTCGGAAGCTTCTATTCTCTTCTTGTCTAAACTATTTATCGTCCATGTTTCACTTCCATACATGGCTACACTCCAAATAACCCATGATGGACGGAGCAAGAAGGAGGTAAAAGGCAAACTAACACTGGCAAAGATAGTATTCCTAGCTAAGAGATGTCTATTAGTATCAAACATAGGCCTTAATTTGAGGAAGAAATTTCTGAGAATGTGCGTTTGCAACACAGCTTTGTACAAAAGGATTGGTGATCACGAAGTGGGTGAAGTTAAGGAATTCTACTTACTCTGAAGCAAAATAACCCATGATGCACGGAGCAAGCAGTACAATGGAAAAACCGAAACAGGAAAGAATTGAAGCATTTGAGATGTGGTGCTACAGACAAATGTTGGAAATTAGGTGAAGTGATAGGGTAAGGAATGAGGAGGTTCTCCGCAGAATCAGCGAGGAATGGAACATGTACAAAACTCTGACAAGAAGAAGAGACAGGATGATAGAATATGTGTTCATGTGCTAAGACATCAGGGAATATATTCCATGGTACTAGAGGGAGCTGTAGAAGGTAAAAACTGTAGAGTAAGCCAGGGACTGGAATACATCCAGCAAGTAATCGAAGACGTAGGTTGGAAGTGCTACTCTGAGATGAGAAGGTTGGCACAGGAGAGGAATTTTTGGGCGGAACAGTGAGAAGACTGATGAGTCAAATGAAAGAGTAGGGGGGGGGGGGAGAGGAGAGCATGAGGTCCTTAGATGTGAAGCACAACTCCGGTTCTGGAAGGATGGAGAACTCTTGCACGCCCTTTTCGAGAGAAGATACCGGCATTTGTCTTATGCGAGGGAACCGACGAGAAATCTAAATTAGGGCTGCCAGGCAGGCAGCTGAAACGTTGTTTTATCACAAGTGCAAATACGGTGTGCTAATAGTTCCGTAACCTCACTAGGTGATGAGATAAAGCAAAAGAAAGATGGAAACGATAGAGGGAGGAAGAGCTAGAGACAGAGAGGAGGGAAGAGCGGTGAGATAGGCGGGGGGGGGGGAGGGGGTGGGCGGGGGAGAGGGGGTAAGGTAGGAAGGGCGTGAACACTACAACAGTTATCGGGTCAATAAGAAAGCAATCAAACCGAGAAAATCAAATTCAGTTTTGCCTCTCTACTTGTAAATCCAATTATCAGATTTTCAGTTGCTAGATCTCAAAAGAATTTCCAACAATACTGACTATATCATCAGATGTCAAATGGACTATCAGACCAATTGTGTGATTGGATTGAGGAGTTCCTGGATAACAGGACGCAGCATGTTGTTCTCGATGGAGAGAAGTCTTCCGAAGTAAGAGTAATTTCGGGTGTGCCGCAGGGGAGTGTCATAGGACCGTTGCTATTCACAATATACATAAATGACCTGGTGGATGACATCGGAAGTTCACTGAGGCTTTTTGCAGATGATGCTGTGGTGTATCGAGAGGTTGTAACAATGGAAAATTGTACTGAAATGCAGGAGGATCTGCAGCGAATTGACGCATGGTGCAGGGAATGGCAACTGAATCTCAATGTAGACAAGTGTAATGTGCTGCGAATACACAGAAAGATAGATCCCTTATCATTTAGCTACAAAATAGCAGGTCAGCAACTGGAAGCAGTTAATACCATAAATTATCTGGGAGTACGCATTAGGAGTGATTTAAAATGGAATGATCATATAATGTTGATCGTCGGTAAAGCAGATACCAGACTGAGATTCATTGGAAGAATCCTAAGGAAATGCAATCCGAAAACAAAGGAAGTAGGTTACAGTACGCTTGTTCGCCCACTGCTTGAATACTGCTCAGCAGTGTGGGATCCGTACCAGATAGGGTTGATAGAAGATATAGAGAAGATCCAACGGAGAGCAGCGCGCTTCGTTACAGGATCATTTAGTAATCGCGAAAGCGTTACGGAGATGATAGATAAACTCCAGTGGAAGACTCTGCAGGAGAGACGCTCAGTAGCTCGGTACGGGCTTTTGTCAAAGTTTCGAGAACATACCTTCACCGAAGAGTCAAGCAGTATATTGCTCCCTCCTACGTATATCTCGCGAAGAGACCATGAGGATAAAATCAGAGAGATTAGAGCCCACACAGAGGCATACCGACAATCCTTCTTTCCACGAACAATACGAGACTGGAATAGAAGGGAGAACCGATAGAGGTACTGAAGGTACCCTCCGCCACACACCGTCAGGTGGCTTGCGGAGTATGGATGTAGATGTAGATGTAGATGTTTTTATTTCAGTCTTTGATCACAATATCAATTCTTTAGACGATGACCGGTTTCAGTCCGTAATGACCATCCTCAGATATTTTTCACACCATGTCCTAAAGTGATAAGGCCATAATGGCATCGTCAAAACATATAAATATAATCAGCACAACATCGCCACACAGATGTAAATAAGGTGTAGATGAGGCCACATCGTCCACACAGTCATTATTGAAATAATTAGACGATGTTGTGCTGATTATATTTATATGTTTTGACGATGCCATTATGGCCTTATCCCTTTAGGACATGGTGTAAAAAAAAAAAAGATCTGAGGATGGTCATTACGGACTGAAACCGGTCATCGTCTAAAGAACTGATATTGTGATCAAAGAATGAAATAAAGAACATTTGAAAGTATTGGATCACTGTTTGTATACGCGATCATGTCGCAGTTGGTGAAATCATCAGATGTTCTAAACCGCCGTGAATGTTCTCACACCCGTTACTATCCTTAAGCTCGGAATTTGTGTTAACTGTCTTGTAGAGTGCCCAGTTAACACGCAGGCTCTTCACGGCGCAGGTGTTTATTAGCCAGTTAACAAGGCAGATCGGGTATCCAGGTGCGAGGTCTAGAGCTCGTTCGCTTAATCGCTCGCCGTGCTGTTCGCTCTTTAAAGAGGAAAGTCGTTAGGACGTGGCCGTACAGCTCCGACCTACAGCAGAGAGCGAGCGCCTGTCGAGTCCTTACGGCAGGGAGGACAACTTCTCTGCTCGCGTGAAAAACAAGTACGACCGGCACTGCGGGGGGCCTTGGCTCGACTCTGCAAAGAGCTCCACCCGGCCGAGTGTTTACCCACTACGCTTGCCTCTTCAGGAGACGAGATGCGCTCGGCCCTCGGCGCGAGGACGTCCGGCCACTGTGACAGCTAGCTCTCCGACAGGCATCACGTCCTCACTTCGGGGACTACATCCTATATCAGTGGGTCCCAACATTTGTGAGACCATTACCCCTAAGTGTAATCAGATATTGACTGGTACCCCCATCCCATGTCCCCACCATCATGAACATTAACGCTCAATTAAACTTCAGAATGAAAAAATAAATTCTTTGCTCCTTTTATTTTTAAAAGTATGAAAGATAAGTGACATTTAGTTTTTGTAGGTGTTTTATTAACTATGAACTAATGAGTCAATGAGACAATCGATACTGCTTTTTTCTCACAAACTTACAACCTTTTTTTCAGAACGATGCAGCTTTCGGTACATCGCGAGTGCATTGAGGATAAGACACTTGTTATAAAACATGCTTGCTCTGCAGCACTCCTCTCCCTAATGCTCCACTCATTTTTTCTAAATCACTTGGCTGCTGGACTTCTCCTTTTAAAGCGGCAGACGTTGGAAGACTTCAGACTGGTTATTCTGTTTGTACGAAGGTTGGAATTTTAATAGTGGCAACTAATTATTTACAGCTCGTTCAAATGGTTTAAATCACTATGCGACTTAACTTCTGAGGACATCAGTCGCCTAGAACTTAGAACTAATTAAATCTAACTAACCTAAGGACATCACACACATCCATGCCCGAGGCAAGATTCGAACCTGCGACCGTAGCGGTCGCGCGGTTCCAAGCTGAAGCGCCTAGAACCCCTCGACCAACGCGGCCGGCTCAGCTCGTACGAAACAGATACGTGTCTCAAAGTTTTACTGACCTTCAAAGTAGTCACCAGCATTGTGTATAACCCGTTACCAGTGATCTGGAAGTCGCAAGATACTCATAGCAGTGCCACTTGTGTTGAAAGTTCGAGCGTCGGGGTCTATTATCCGACGAATTTGTAGCAGTTCTGAAGTGAATGCCGTGAAACCTTTCCTTCAGTTTAGAAATCGAGTTGAACTTATGAGGGCTTAAGTGAGGGGAGTGCAGTAGGTGGTATAGCACTTAGCAGCCCCATCAGTCAAACAAATCAGTAACAGCTTGCACTGTACGTGCTTGTGCATTGTGCTGCAAAATGATGGTCAGGTCCTGCAGAAAGTGTCATCACCTCTGCTGGACGGTGTGGCCGAGCGGTTCTTGGCGCTTCAGTCTGGAACCGCGCGACCGCTACGGTCGCAGGTTCGAATCCTGCATCGGCCATGGATGTGTGTGAGGTCCTTAGGTTAGGTTTAAGTAGTTCTAAGTTCTAGGGGACTGATGACCTCAGATGTTAAGTTCCATTGTGCTCAGAGCAATTTTTTGTCATCACCTTTGTCTCTAAGTTGGTCGTAGATTGTGATCCAAAAATGGAAAATGGAATGGAAATGAGCGTTTGGCGTCATTGGCCGGGAGGCCCCTCGCGGGGCAGGTCCGGCCGCCTTGGCGCAGGTCTTATTACATTCGGCGCCACATTAGGCGACCTGCACGCCGGATGGGGATGAAATGATGATGAACACAACACAACACCCAGTCCCTGAGCGGAGAAAATCTCCGACCCAGCCGGGAATCGAACCCGGGCCCGGAGGACGGCAATCCGTCACGCTGACCACTCAGCTACTGGGGCGGACGATCCAAAAATGAACAGCGTAGAGACAGAAGTGATGGCACTTTCTGCAGGACCTGACCATCATTTTGTAGGACAATGCTCAAGCATATGCAGTGCAAGCAGTTACTGATTTGTTTGACTGATGAAGCATGTAAGTGCTATACCACTTACTGCACTCCCGTGACTTAAGCCCTCGTGAGTTCAGTTTGATTTCTAAACTGACGTAAACACGTCACGGCATTCGCTTCAGAACCGCTACAAATTCGTCGGGCAATAGACCGCGCCGCTCCAACTGTCAACACAACTGGCACTGCTAAGAGTATCCTGCGACTTCCACATCGCTGGCAACGGGTTATACACAACGCTGTTGACTACTCTGAAGGCCAGTAAAACTTCGAAACACGTATGTATTTTGTACGAGCTGTAAATAAATAGTTGCCACTATTAAAGTTCCAACCCTCGTATAAGCACTGCCACCAGTAACAATAATATTGTGTAGGCCTCATAGCAATTTAACAGCCGTTATGTAGTTACTGTTGTGCTATGCTGTCAATTACTTCGTTTATCTGTTGCGAAGTGAATAATGAAGCAACTTCTGATCCACGGCGGGAACTACCTGCAACTCGGAGAAGGAATTTTCATGAGCTATTTAAGCACATATGATGTGTGTGTCTCAGTTTTACTGTCATCGATGGTGGGTACAAATTACACAGTGTGTTTGTGTAGTGGGTGGACTATGAAAGGAAAATGTTTTTCATATATTCGTTTCAGAGGCTGTAACCTCCAACAGAGTGTATTAATGTACGGGGTGGGTCACCTAGCATTACCGCTGGATATATTTCGTAAACCACATCAAATACTGAAGAATCGATTCCACAGATTGAACGTGAGGAGAGGGGCTAGTGTAATTGGTTAATACAAACCATACAAAGATGCGCGGAAGTATGTTTTTTAACACAAACCTACGTTTCTTTAAATGGAACCCCGTTAGTTTTGTTAGCACATCTGAACATATAAACAAATACGTAATCAGTGCCGTTTGTTGCACTGTAAAATGTTAATTACATCCGGAGATATTGTAACCTAAATTTGACGGTTGAGTACCACTCCTCCGCTGTTCGATCGTGTGTATCGGAGAGCACCGAATTACCTAGGGATCCAAAGGGAACGGTGATGGACCTTAGGTACAGAAGAACCTGGAACAGCACATTACGTCCACATGCTAACACCTTTTTATTGGTCTTTTTCACTGACGCACATGTACATTACCATGAGGGGTGAGGTACACGTACACACGTGGTTTCCGTTTTCAATCACGGAGTGGAATAGAGTGTGTCCCGACATGTCAGGCCAATAGATGTTCAATGAGGTGGCCATCATTTTCTGCACACAATTGCAATCTCTGGCGTAATGAATGTCGTACACGCCGCAGTACATCTGGTGTAATGTCGCCGCAGGCTGCCACAATACGTTGTTTCATATCCTCTGGGGTTGTAGGCACACCACGGTACACTTTCTCCTTTAACGTACCCCACAGAAAGAAGTCCAGAGGTGTAAGATCAGGGAACGGGCTGGCTAATTTATGCGTCCTCCACGTCCTATGAAACACCCGTCGAACATCCTGTCAAGGGTCAGCCTAGTGTTAATTGCGGAATGTGCAGGTGCACCATCATGCTGATACCACATACGTCGACGCGTTTCCAGTGGGACATTTTCGAGCAACGTTGGCAGATCATTCTGTAGAAACGCGATGTATGTTGCAGCTGTTTGGGCCCCTGCAATGAAGTGAGGACCAATGAAGTGGTCGCCAATGATTCTGCACCATACATTTACAGTCCACGGTCGCTGTCGCTCTACCTGTCTGAGCCAGCGAGGATTGTCCACGGACCAGTAATGCATGTTCCGTAGATTCACTGCCCCGTGGTTTGTGAAACCCGCTTCATCGGTAAACAGGTAGAACTGCAACGCATTCTCTGTTAATGCCCATTGACAAAATTGCACTCGATGATTAAAGTCGTCACCATGTAATTGCTGATGTAGCGACACATGAAACGGGTGAAAGCGGTGATGATGCAGTATGCGCATGACACTACTTTGACTCAGCCCACCGGCTCTCGCAGTGTCCCGTGTACTCATGTGTGGGTTCATGGCAACAGCAGCTAACACACCAACTGCACTCCTGTGACGGGCCTGTTACGGACCCGTTTCAGTGCTACGACCATACCTGTTGCATACAGTTGGCGGTAGATGTTTCGCAATGTGCGGCACGTTGGATGATCTCTGTCCTGGTACAGTTCTGCATACACCCTGCAGGCTACAGCTGCATTTCTACGACACTCGCCATAGATGAGTATCATCTCCGCCTTTTCAGAGTTCGAATACACCATGGTCACAGTTCCTACAACACTACACTATCACAGACGTCTGGTAACACGGTTTACTATAGTTGGTCTACGTGCGGAGACGAATGCAGAATAACAATAGCAGCAAGCGCTACATGCAGACACTGCGACAGCTAGACCAACCCACAACAGTGCACTACAGCCACACTCGTAAACACGGTCGTCATCGTAAACATGTCCCTGCAGATGCTGCTCGCCGACCGTGGCCCGTGTTTGTTACAACACGCAACTGAAAGTCGGAGGTTTCAAGCGTCAACTTTAGGTTATAATAAATCCGGATATAATTAACATTTTACAATGAATCAAACGACACTGATTACGTATTTGTTTATATGTTCAGATGTGCTAACAAAACTGACGTGGTTCCATTAAAAAAAACGTAGGTTTGTATTAAAAAAATACTTCCGTGCATTTTTGTATGGTTTGTATTAAACAATTACACTAGCCCCTCTCCTCACGTTCGGTCTGTGGAATCGGTTCGTCAGTATTTGATGTGGTTTACTAAATATATCCAGCGGTAACGTTGGGTGACTCACCCTGTATATAGACATAAATAATTATTGGTGGCTTGTGTAATCGCTATTACAGTCTTACAAAAAGTGATGATAGGTCATTGTTATTTAAAAATAACTAGGTTTCATGGCTGGAACACAATGTAACCCTTTTCTTTTACCCCTCAGAAAATTCCATTTTACTCCTCAATGGTTAATTACCCCCAGCTTGGGAACCACTGCTCTATGTAATGTTCAGACGATTTGCCTATGCAGAACACTATAAAACTGCAGCAACTTGAAGAAAATAAAAGAAAATGAAAACAGAATTTCATGCAACTGGTTTTGTACGGTATCCTATCAGAAATATCTGGACACTCTGGTGTAATATGGATTGACCACCAGATGTCACGAGAGGCGGACCCACCGGTGTAAAAAGGAAGCCGCCATTATTGTGTGGTCAGCAGAGCAGCAGTAACAGCAGATTGAGTTTCTTGGAGAACGTAGTGATTTCGAAGGTGGAATAGTCATTGGATGCCACCTGAGTGGAAATAAAAGGGTGCGGCGGCCTAAGGACCCACGTGGGGGCGTGTCCACGCCATATCTCCGATTCGTTGCTGCGTCTTGCAGCGACTGTCTTTACTTGTGATGCCGTCTTGCGGTACCAGCTTTTGCATGAGACCTTGTTCTGCGATTGACACCACAATTAGGAACACCTAAGTTGTGTTGTATGCGTTGTACCACACACTCAGAGAAAAAAAATTGTTTCATGTCGTACAAGTCTAAGAGTATAAGAGCAAACAACGTGTTATGTAAATACCCCTTCGAACACAAAGCACGAGGTTTCGTGCCTATGCTAGTAAACAGCACTGAGTATGGCTTAGAAATACCGGTTTACTCATGTAACAGGGCTATTTTCGATTCAGAGACGGTGCATGGTAACAATTTATGCTGTGTTTTGTCGTCCAGTGGCATTGTCTATATGGTGTGTAACGACATTTCCGTTTCAGACTTCTGGGACAGGTTCCCTACACCAAAACAGGATAAAAAGTCAAGCAAACATGGGGTCTAAAATGCATACTTTACGAGCTATGAGCTAGGAGAGATCTGTTTCACAATAGCGAAGATGAACAAGTACTCATAGCTCTTCAGGTATGCAGTTTAAAGCCTATGTTTAATTACATTTCTTTATTTTGGTGTAAGAAACATGTCCTCAAAGTCTGTAAAGGGAATTTAGTTACACACTGTATATTCTACGGGACGAAGGTCGGCGAGTGGGGAAAAGAAGTGAAACCGATCCACAGAACTATCGTCTTATGCAGGAACATATTGGGATCTGATAGATTATGATTTACGTAGAACAACTCCTTAGAAATCAGCGTAAGTTCCGAAAACAGTGATCACACGAAACTCAACTTGTTGCCACATGATATCCTTATTGACTCATCTTCATCTACATGGATACTCTGCAAATCACATTTACGTGCCTGACAGAGGGTTCATCGAACCACCTTCACAATTCTATATTATTGCAATCTCGTATAGCGTGCGGAAAGAACGCATACCTATATCTTTCCGCACTAGCTCTGATTTCCCTTATTTTATCGTGGTGATCGTTTCTCCCTGTGTAGGTCGGTGTCAACAAAATATTTTCGCATTCGAAGGAGAAAGTTGGTGATTGGAATTCGTGAGAAGATTCCGTCGCAACGAAAAAAGCATTTCTTTTAATAATGTGCTGCCCAAATCCTGTATCATTTCTGTGACACTCTCTCCCATATTTCGCGTTTATAGAAAACGTGCTGCTGTTCTTTTAAATATTTCGATGTACCCCGTCAGTCCTATGTGGTAAAGATCCCACACCGCGCAACAGTATTCTAAAAGAGGACGGACAAGCGTAGTGTAGGCAGTCTCCTTAGTAGATCTGTTACATTTTCCAAGTGTCCTGCCAATGAAACGCAGTCTTTTGTTAGCCTTCCCCACAATATTTTCTATGTGTTCCTTCCAATTTAGGTTGTTCGTAATTGTAATACCTAGGTATTTAGTTGAATTAACGGCTTTTAGATTAGACTGATTTATCGTGTAACCGAAGTTTAACGAATTCCTTTTAGCACAGCTGGAGGAAACCAGCTAAACTATTGACCCAGTACCACACCGACGCCTTCTATGGAAAATAAGTTTTTATAGGACGTCTAGCTACGATTCTGATTGGACTGAGAATTTCCTGACAGCGGGACGCAGCATAGTTTCCTGGATGGTGTGCTCTCTATAGACACTGAAGCGTTATCAAGTGTACTAACAGTAATCGACCTTTGGTATTCATGTTAAACTTTAATAACTTAGTGGATAGTATAAGTTGCGAGCTCAGTTTCTCCACAGATGACGCAGTTAATTACCCGGGTTAACACGAGTATGCAGCTATGCTTGGGGCCACGCCCACCCCTATAAGCAGTTTGTTTTTCCTCGGTAGTATAGCATCTACCAGCAGGACAGTGCAACGTGTCGCACAGCTTGCAATGTACTTGAGTAGTTCGGAGAGCACTAGAATGAGTTTACCACACTCTCCTGGCCACCAAACTCTCCAGATTTAAAACCAGTCGAGAATCTTGTGACCAGCCTGACAGGGCTGTTCGCTCCAAGTATCCACAGCCGAGAAACCTATCGCAGCTGGACATGACACTGGGATCGGCATGGTCCCACACCTCATTCGGTACCTTCCACAACTTCACTCACTCTCTTGCTGTACGTCCCGCAGCGATCCGCGCTGCAAAAAATTGTTGTTCAGGCTTCTGATAGTTGGTCACATTAAAGTAACTTGATAATGTACACTCATGCTCATTAATTAAGGATAACGCTGATACATGGTGAAACAAAGCTCTGGTGGGAGGTTTGCGGGTTTAAATCACCTCGGGGTATGACATTGCGGTGCATTTGACCTGCGGTCGTCGCACGGAGGCGCTGGCAGCAGTCCACATGCGCAGAGGTGTGTGTTGGTGCATATCAGAGTACGGTGCAGCGTGTAAGTGTGCAGACGTTTTCAGACGTGCTAATGGTGACTGTGTGTTGAAAACGGCTCACAGAACACATATTGATGACATTATGAGGGGTTGAATACTAGGGCGTGGAGGCTGGTCAACACAGCGGGTCGTAGCACGGGCCCTCCGTGTGCAACAAAGTGTGATCTCAAGATTATGATAACGATTCCAACAGATAGGAAACGTGTCCAGTCGATACAGTACGGGACGTCCACGGTGTACAACACCACAAGAAGACCGACATCTCACGATCAGTGCCCGCAGACGGCCACAGGGTACTGCAGGTAGTCTTGCTCGCGACCTTTTCACAGTCACTGGAACAGTTGTCTCCAGACACACAGGCTACGGACGACTGAAAAGACATGGTTTATTTGCCCGGAGACCTGCAAGGTGCATTCCACTGACCCCTGGTCACAGGAGAGCCCGTAAAGCCTGGTGTCAAGAACACAGTACATGGTCACTGGAACAGTGGTCCCAGGTTATGTTCACGGACGAGTCCAGATGTAGTCTGAACAGTGATTCTCGCCGGGTTTTCATCTGGCGTGAACCAGGAACCAGATACCAACCTCTTAATGTCCTTGAAAGGGACCTATATGGAGGTCGTGGTTTGATGGTGTGGAGTGGGATTATGATTGGTGCACGTACACCCCTGCATGTCTTTGACAGAGGAACTGTAACAGCTCAGGTGTATCGGGACGTCATTTAGCACCAGTATGTCTGCCTTTTTAGGGGTGCAGTGAGACCTACCTCATCCCTGATGGATGATAACGCAAGGCCCCACCGAGATGCAATCGTGGAGGCGTACCTTGAAACAGAAGATATCAGGCGAATGGAATGGCCTGTCTGTTCGCCAAACCTAAACCCCATCACGTCTGGGATGCTCTCGGTCGGCGTATCGCTGCACGTCTTCAAACCCCTACGACACTTCAGGATCTCCGACAGGCACTGGTGGAAGAATGGGAGGCTATACCCCAGCAGCTGCTCGACCACCTGATCCAGAGTATGCCAACCCGTTGTGCAGCCTGTGTACGTGTGCATGATGACCATATCCCATATTGATGTCGGGGTACATGCGCAGGAAACAGTGGCGTTTTGTAGCACATGTGTTTCGGGACGGTTTTCTCAACTTATCACCAATACCGTAGACTTACAGATCTGTGTCGTGTGTGTTCCATATGTGCCTATGCTATCAGCGCCAGTTTTGTGTAGTGCCACGTTGTGTGGCACCACATTCTGCAATTGTCCTTCATTTATGAGCATGAGTACTTCTACAACGCGTTCCAAAGGTTTAAACCTTCATTATCAGGGGGAATTACTTGTATTAATGTGGTATTTGTGTGCTGTATTACGGCTTTGAAGTACGTTATGGCGCTGATTAGTAGAGGAAAACAAATCACTATTTCAGAACCTCTTGGAGGTCTTTGACTGAACAGAAATGTCGATGTGAAAGTATAATAATTAAACTGTATATCTCCAGTGGTCACAGGCTACATTCTATGTCGAATAACATCACTTATAAACCGTCACACTTTGTAAACAAAGATGGTGTCCAGAAACTAATACGTGCAAAGAATATATAGCAAGACAGAAACGCTATTCCATTGTGGAAAGAACATATAGTAAAACAAATCACTATTTCCAAGCCAGTATTAATGCACTGTGGAGATTTTTGATCGTGTGGATGAGTACGTTAGTGTAAATATTTCCAGTCGTACATAAATCCTTTTCTGTCAATTTTATATAGCTTATACTTTGTACCCATTTATGTAATCAGGTGACATGTTGGAAACATTAAGTGTAATAATTATGTTGCATATAGAGGCAAAATTATCCTTGGGGTAGGCGTCAAAGAAGAGAAAAAATAGTTGGTTAAAAGTCACAATGCAGATGCAAAGGTTTGGAGTTAGAATTCCCATCGCTCGTATGATTTTCTTCTACCACTTGTTGCTTCTTTCATAACTGGCACTGTGTTACGTTAATAATGTCGAGTTTCGGCGTGATTTAGAATCCACTCTTAATTGCAGGTTATCCTAAATTGTGAAAATAAGTCAGTTCGGAGGGGGTCGGAGGAAGGAAAGAGCATACCCCTCCGATAGGACCATAACTAGGGCTATTATAACCAAACTTCGTGTTGGTGACTGCTTTATTTTACGCTATTATCAGTGAATAGGCGGAATTTGTAATTTAAATTTCCTTTTACCCTGTGGTCTTGGATTTCTCCGGAAAACAACTATGACTTGCCGCAGTGGTAACACCGGTTCCCATCAGATCACCGAAGTTAAGCGCTGTCGGGCTCAGATGGGCGACCATCCGATTTGTCGAGCGCTGTTGGCAAGCCGGGTGAGGCAAACTGAGGAGCTACTTGATCGAGAAGTAGCGGCTCCGGTCTCGGGATCTGACCTACGACCGGGAGAGCGGTGTGCTGACCACATGCCTCTCCATATCCACATCCAGTGACGCCTGTGGGCTTAGGATGACACGGTGGCCAGTCGCTACCTTTGGGCCTTCATGGCCTGTGCTGGAGGAGACATTTTCCACGTTCATCAGACATATGATGATCCTTAGTGGTAATTCTTCCGAGTTATATGGCCGTGTTCCATGGAATACTTCTATTTCTATCGTTTCGTCCAATACTACGTTGGACATCCTCAGAGGTATGGCTGGTCCTGTTGAGTCCTGCAGACTGATGAGTCTGGCGTCGGAGAGCGGCCTAAATACTGAGGAAAGTGGGCGTGGTCTAGCTTGCACATAGTAGCAGAGAGAAAACTAGTCAAAGATAAAATGTAACTATCGATAATAGTCCGCCATAGATAAAAATCACTTATCGATTCTGGAACGCCACTGTCCATATCTCGCTTAATTTCAAGGCCTCTTCTTTTGTATTAAAATTATCTTCATGTTTAAATTTCAATAGCCTCCCTATACAGTCGTGGATAATAGTTCGTGGTAGCACTTAAAACTGTAGTTTCAGAAAACTTTACCGGACTGGCCGCTCTCCGACGTCCGACTCGTCAGTCGGCAGGACTCAGCAGGACCAGCCATAACTCTGAGGATGTCCAACGTAGTATTGGACGAAACGTTAGGAATGGAAGTATTCCATGGACCACGGCCATATAACCCGGAAGAATTAACAACAGTACCATGCGGTCGTGAAAGCCTTCATTGTATGATCCTTAATGGGTTATGCGACAGCAGCGGACGTTGCGACGCGAGAAGACCTTGACCACAACAGCTGCTAGGTCAGGTCGGGCGCCAACGGCTGTTGATATATGAGGTCCCCTGTGAGGGACACACTGTGCGAATCCTGCGGAACAGGTTCGGCCCTCGTACATGACAGATAGCTCTTGCTGGCGCGCCCGGAGTATCTTGCTCAAACAGGGCAGCTAACTGGCTTACCGGCTGATCTCCACTAGACACACTCGACTCAGCGAGACATAATCTGCTGGTTAAATTCATATTTCAAGACTGTTCCCTGTCAGCTCATTTACGCAAATATTTTTTTGTAACAAAAAAATGGTTCAAATGGCTCTGAGCACTATGCGACTTAACTTCTGAGGTCATCAGTCGCCTAGAATTTAGAACTACTTAAACCTAACTAACCAAAGGACGTCACACACATCCATGCCCGAGGCAGGATTCGAACCTGCGACCGTAGCGTTCGGTCGGTTCCAGACTGTAGCGCCTAGAACCGCACGGCCACTCCGGACGGCTTTTAATAACATAAAAGGACGTTTCTCAGATTCTGAGAGAAGAGATACCGGAAGCAAACATTCAAAAAAACTGAGCTCTCACTTGTTATTTGCACTCGATTACGAGAGTTTGTCCGATTCCATATCTGAGTAGTACGGAGACCAGGGTTCGATTTCCTGCACTGCCAAGGATATTTACATGGTGGGAGAACTCATACGGGGTGTAGTGAGCTTCGTGATGCCAACTGCAGAGCTACTTGACCGAACAGTAGCGGCCGAACTAGCCGTGTGCTGACTACATGCCACTTCATACTGCACTCGCACGACGCCGCAAGGTAGAGGACGACACTGCGGCCGGTAGACATCCCTTTGGCGTTCACGGCCTGACGATGAGTTCATTTTAGTTTGGAACTTGGAGGTTTGTTGATAATACTGTAATGCAGCCAAAGGAATTGGAAGGTCGGTTGAACGGGTTATAAGGCGAATATTAAAATAAGTAATAAAAATGTAACGGAATAAAGTTGACTTAAACCAAACAATTCTGAGGGAATTAGATCAGGACAGGGTTTCCCAAACTGTGTTCCGCGGAACACTACGTGAACGGACTCACCTTCCATTGCCCCGGGTGCTCTATGAGGTCATGCATTATCGTCCAGCAATAAGAACTCTGCTCCCACAGCACCTCGCTACAACCGCATATGAAGTCCCGAGATCTCATCACGATACATGAAGCAGTTAAACCTAGCCCATTTAACCGTACAATTTCATGAAAAGGTATTCGAGTGGCCAACATAATCCCTGCCCAAACGTCCGCAGCTCGTGGTCGTGCGGTAGCGTTCTCGCTTCCCACGCCCGGGTTTCCGGGTTCGATTCCCGGCGGGGTCTGGGATTTTCTCTGCCTCGTGATGACTGGGTGTTGTGTGCTGTCCTTAGATTAGTTAGGTTTAAGTAGTTCTAAGTTCTAGGGGACTGATGACCATAGATGTTAAGTCCCATAGTGCTCAGAGCCATTTGAATCATTTGAACCTGCCCAAACTATTAGGGGTCATCCTCGACATCAGTCCCTTTCCACAGTTGTTGCCTCTCGAAGTTGTGTTCCACGTTCCCTCCAGATACGAATCCGTCGAGAATCAATTTACAGACCAAACTGGGACTCATCTGTGAAGAGAGCGTTGGCCGATTGTTGAACCCTTCAGGTGGCATGTTGATGGCTCCGCTTTAGACGCTCCCTTTTACACCGTTTGTCTCGATACAACACGTCCAGTTGATGCTGCGAGGTCAGATGCCATTTTCCATGCAGTACTAAGGCGGTACGGTCGTGCCCTTGGAGTCAAATAACGATTCTCTCTTTCTGATGTTACACGTGGTCGGCCCCATCCTGGTCATCGGAATACAGTTTCGATCTCTATAAGCAGTTGCCTCATCCGAAAAACAACAGAACGATTCACAATAAGCCATCAGGCCGCATCAGTTTGCGACTGTCCTGCTTCCATTCTTCCTATGGTTCTCCACCGCAGAGATCCTGGAGGCGTCTTCTCTGTGCCATACTGCCCCGTCTGTGACTAAGTACACAACGATTGTGGATGTGGGACTACACGGCAAACACTATCCCGTTCGATAGGTGCCATGGCGTTATCTCTGGCTTGGTTGTTCATTGACCGGAATGCCATCTTCCGTACAGGACACGATCGTACGGACATCTGTTCACAGTTTGTGTGATTATATCGTGAATTGGACACAGGACGGAGAAATATTGGTTTGTTGCTTTAATTTTGCACATCAGTGTATATATGCAGACTGAAGCGACGAATGAAAGTTTGCTCCAAGGCCGGGATTCGAACCCAAGTCTCCTGCTCGCTAGGCAGATGAGCTAACCACTTCGCCACCCCGGCACAGTGGCTTCGCACAACTGCACGGACTTCCCTATCACGCCTCCCTCCTCAGTCAAATTCCCATTCACGCCTCAGCCCATTCGGTATTCCCCCTAAAATCGAACAGCATTGCAGAGGCTTTCCAAATGCACTGGAACAGTATCTCGGAGAAACAAGGTATCCTGCCTGAAACCCAACCCAGGCATAGGTGCTTTAATTAAATGAAACCATACGGTTCCAGAGACCTTTTCAAGTGTTCAAAATGGTTCAAATGGCTCTGAGCACTATGGGACTTAACATCTTAGGTCATCAGTCCCCTAGAACTTAGAACTACTTAAACATAAATAACCTAAGGACATCACACACATCCATGCCCGAGGCAGTATTCGAAGCTGCGACCGTAGCAGTCCCGCGGTTCCGGACTGCAGCGACTAGAACCGCACGGCCAGCAGAACTAGCACTCCTGAAAGAAAGGATATTGCGGAGACATGTCTTAGCCACAGCCTGGGGAAGACTGGAAGGTAGGAGACGAGGTACCGGCAGAAGTAAAGCTGTGAGGAAGGGGCGTGAGTCGTGCTTGGGTAGCTCAGTTGGTAGAGCACTTGCCCGTGAAAGGCAAAGGTCCCGAGTTCGAGTCTCGGCCTGGCACACAGTTTTAATCTGCCAGGAAGTTTCATCCCAGCATTTGCCTGAAGCGATTGAAGAAAATCACGGAAGACCTAAATCAGGGCTGTGGAACGCAGGTTTGAACCGACGCCCTCCAGTGTGCTAACCACTGCGCCACCTCGCTGGTTTCAAAAATGGTTCAAATAGCTCTGAGCACTATGCGACTTAACTTCTGAGGTCATCAGTCGCCTAGAACTTAGAACTAATTAAACCTAACTAACCTAAGGACATCACACACATCCATGCCCGAGGCAGGATTCGAACCTGCGACGGGTTCGGATCGTGTCCATGCAGTCATTTGAACAGCGGCAAGACGATACGACAGTGTAGTTGAGGACGCTTACATGTAAGTAACGACGATACGAATGTAAGGACAACACCCATTCTCAGTCCGGAAAACGAACCCGCGCCCCTTTGGTTAGCAATCTGCCGCACTTACCCCACAGCTACCGAGCTGGACATGCCTACCTCCTTGGTGGCTCAGAGGTAATGTACCATAGCCGGTGCGTATTAAAATTACTGGTTCTCTCTTTGTTGTCATATTCTGTATTCGCCGTGAGAACGTGCTTTGAGTTGTGAAATGAGGGCCGTAGAAACAGCAGCCAACTTCCAACATTATGGTTACTAACAGCTGTACGGCTGCACAAGGTGACCCTACAGCAGAAGATCCGGGCATTTATAAGCGCGGCTGAGAGCGCGGCTGACATCCAGATACCATCCGGCACACAGCCTGCTGCGCGGCACATACCTTTATACAGCACACCATCTGCAGACACGCGGCGGCAGGCGGCACCTTGCTCGCCGCAGACTCCACGGCCGCGCCGCGCCGCACCGCGACCCGTCCACCGGCATTCCTGTGTGCTCCTCCCTTTATCAGCGGCCGGCCGCCACTTCGGTTTCTTCGCCTCCCGCGTCGCTTCGCGTCGGGCACCGAGCTGTAATTTGTCCTCGGATTTTTACGCGCCCATTAAGCACGTCCCTCCGACACATTGCCACCCACTGTAATTAAGGACACGTTCCTCGAAAGTCTCGTTTGAACCGCCGACAATGAAAAATGAATTGCAGCACAGACAAGTATTTTCTGCAAGCGGGGGCAGCAACGAGCAACGTTTAACTGACGGAGAAGTGATGCTGAGATTTGCCAGTCGTGCGATCAATCTAAAAGGTCCTTTCTTGTTAGTACTGGTCCACGAGTACACAAGACCAGCTACAGCAGCAGTTTTTAATCCTGAGCCATTCCATACCAGCCAAGAAAGTCTGGAACAGTACACTGAAGAGTCGAATAAACTGGGTACACCTGAATGAGATTTTCACTCTGCAGCGGAGTGTGCGCTGATATGAAACTTCCTGGCAGATTAAAACTGTGTGCCGGACCGAGACTCGAACTCGGGACCTTTGCCTTTCGCAGGCAAGTGCTCTACCAACTGAGCTACCCAAGCATGACTCACGCCCCGTCCCCACAGCTTTACTTCTGCCAGTACCTCGTCTCCTACCTTCCAAACTTTACAGAAACTCTCCTGCGAACCTTGCAGAACTAGCACTCCTGAAAGAAAGGATATTGCGGAGGCATGGCTTAGCCACAGCCTGGGCGATGTTTCTAGAATGAGATTTTCACTCTGCAGCGGTTTCACAGTGCAAGGTTCGCAGGAGAGCTTCTGTAAAGTTTAGAAGGTAGGAGACGAGGTACTGGCAGAAGTAAAGCTGTGGGGACGGGGCGTGAGTCGTGCTTGTGTACATCTGCCTAATACCTTGCAAGGCCCCCGCGATCACGCAGAAGTGCCGCAACACGACGTGGCATGGAATTGACTAATGTCTGAAGTCGTGCTGGAGAGAGTTGACACCATCAATCCTGCAGGGCTGTCCATAAATCCCTAAGAGTACGAAGGGTGGAGATCTTTTCTGAACAGCACACAGAAGGCATCACAGAAATGCTCAATAATGCTCATGTCTGGGAGTTTGGTGGCCAGCGGAAGTGTTTAAACTCCTGGAGCCACTCTGTAGCAATTCTGATGTGTGGGGTGTCGCATTGTCCTGTTGGAATTGCAAAAGTCCGTCGGAATGCACAATGGACATGAATGGATGCAGGTGATCATATCATATAGGATTCTCACGTTCGTGTCACCTGTCAGAGTCGTATCTAGATTTATCAGGGTTCCCAAATCACTCCAACTGCACACACAACTCACCGTTACAGAGCCTACACCAGCTAGAACAATTCTCTACCGACATGCGACCTACGGAATCACGAGGTTGTCTCCATACCCGTGCACGTACATCCGCTCGATACAATTTGAAACGTGACTCGGCTGACCAGGCAGTATGTTTACAGCCATCAACAGTGCAATGACGGTACTGACTGGTCAAGGCGAGGTGTAAAGCTTCGTGTAGTGCAGTCGTCAAAGGAATACGAAAGGGCCTTCGGCTCCGCAAGCCCATATCGATGACGTTTCGTTGAATGGTTCGCACGCTGACACTTGTTGATGACGTAGCACTGAAATCTGCAGAAATTTGAGTAAGGGATGCAATTCTGTCTCGTTGAACGATTCTTTTCAGTCATCGTTGGTCGCGTTCTTGTAGTATTTTTTTCCGGCCTCTGCTATGTCGGAGATTTGACATTTTACCTGATTCCTTATATTCAAGGCACACTCGTGAAGTAGCCATACGGGAAAAATCCCCACTACATCGATACCTCGGAGATGCTATATCCCATCGCTCGTGCGCCGACTATGGTATCGCGTACAAACTCAATTAAATCTTAATAACTTGCCATTGGAGGACCAGTAAGCGATCTAACAACTGTGCCAGAGACTTGTTGTCTTATATACTCGCTGCCAACCACAGCGCCGTATTTTGTCTGTTTATACATCTCCGTATTTGAATACGCGTGCCTATAGCAGTTTCTTTGGCGCTTCAGTGTATTTTGAAACATGTATATATAGATAAGATACTGGTTTAAGCCAATGTCTCATCGGGAAATATGTTGGGTTTTAAGGGCCAAGTTGTCCACAGAAATCCATGAAAACTTAATAAACGTCTCCGAAACCATCTTGGAGGAATTTACGGCAGTACTCAGTATGGTTGATTTGATCAACGCTGTTGCGAAAGCCACTGTAGGTCATTACGGATACCAGTCGACCACAAACACAAATGGACAGCTTAGCAATAGTAACATAAGTCACAACATGTGGTATCGTCCAGAGATCGCGGTACCACACCGAAGTAAAAGACGCGCGTAGATACCACAGCATTGGTGACTCATTGCAATCTGCAACAACCTGTAGGAGCCACTCGAGAAGACCACTCGTCCCCCTCAGCGTTGCAGCGTCGTCATACTGAGGTCAATATAGTGTCGAGCATGTAAGAGCTCTGGCCCGGTTCATGACCTCATCTGAAGCAGTCAGCATCGTGGTGCAGAACCAACAAGTAGTTAAGGTTTCAATCAACATGTAATTTAGTAAAGATCGAAAATAGTACCTCAAGAGACCAGTTTGTTAGAGCATCAAGTGATGCTTTGCTAATCAATGACAGTTGTAAATTATCCAATACTCCCGTGGCAAAGAAGTGTGTCAAAGTTAAGCAAACCTTCTATTCATTAATGTAAAAACGTGAATTAATATTTCATAAGTTACAGTTCCTATGTGCAACCTCACTGAGGAATCAAAGAAACCATAGTTACGGACTGAAGAATATAATTTCGTCTGATCACAGCATAACAGATATGCCGATTGTTCCGATGCCACACATCGGCCAGAATATCAAAGTGACTAACGTCTAGCCGTGTACAAGACTGCTACTGTAGCGACAACCAATTGGGGAATACGCTTAGTCGCGCCTTGTGTTCCCTTCACCGCTGTCAAATTTCTCTAAAATAGTTGTAGGCGACTCTCGCGGTCGGTAAGCATAAACAGTTTTGGTCCATTTCATTGTGAGCTTTGTTTCGCTGTGCGCCAAGTTTATTTAGCACAATAGAATGTCTGGAACTTGTAGCGAAAGTGTGTAAAAATCTGTGGTTGCTAAACGGAAAGTTCAAGGATCTGCACAGGTTTTAACGCGTGAATTTGTGTGCTCTCTGCGGAAATAATTCGAGAATGAGACAGACAATAGTGTGTTTAGATTGCCTCTATCGAAGGTAGTCGAAAGAACTTCAGGGGCCTCAAAGCTACATACAAAACCATTCGACAGAGTTTGTAAGAAAAATAAAGTGCAGAAGCGGAAAAGTCTGGTTCACTTAACTACGGATATCCGATAAAAAGAGGAGGTCAGAACCATATGTAACAACAAATTCGGACTATTTTAAATAAGATGCTGTTCGTCGCCACATATATGGATATTAGGAGAGAAAATAACATCCAACTACAAAAAAAAATAATAATAAATAAAATAACTGTACGTTACTCCTCGCAAGTCAATCAGTGGCAGCAAAACTTCTTTGTTAACGACTGCCAGAGGCGTCACTTTTCGGTACAAAAAAATTAATGGACGGTAAATTATAATGGAGAGAGGTGGCATCGTAGCGTGGCATTGCCGATTTCTAAGAAATATCGTTAAAGTGCCGTGTGAAGGCATTGCGTGCCTCGATGAAATCTGGATAAACGCTGGTCATTCCGTCAGAAAAGAGCGGACAAACTATAGCATATGTGGATGTTCTCCTGTTCTCTTGGTAAAGGGCGCAAAAAGTCAGTCATGCATGCCGGAACTGTACCTAGTTTTGTATCTAACTGTCTCCTTTACAAGTCGAGAAAAACAAGCGACTACCGCTAGGAGATGAGCCAAGATATTTTTCATAAAGCTCCAACGATGGCAACAGAAAAATCTGACGTCGTTGATTGATTGAAAAGCCATAATATGAAACTTCAGAACGACTTTGTAGGGCGGAACCCACGTAAACAGTGAAAAAAATACGCCACAGTTGCGAAAGGGGACGAGGCAGCTAAAGATCACGGTTCCACCATACCACACCCACTTTAATGGCATCGAAATGATTTGGGCGCAAATTGAACATTACGTGGCAAAAAATAACAAAAGCTTCAGTACGGTAGAAATGTGAAACCTGTTGGAGGAATCATTGGCACAAATAACGCCATTGCAAATGGAGTACGCACAGTAAGCTTGGAAAAGTGAAGTGAGTGTAGAAGGTAATATAGAAAAGATGTTTACATCCTTGGTCAACTCCATTGACTCTTCCACGGACAAGCGCTCAGATGACAGTGTCGAGGAGAAAAGTGATTTTGAACCAACCGAAAGTGACAGTCACCCTTTGCTATAACTCATCTTTATTTTTGTGTTCTTGTTTCATATTTTTGACCGAATGATGTGTGCTGCATTTGCTCAATAAAGGTCATCTTGTTATTTGGAAATACCCCTCTGCTCAAGTACGATATATCGAGCGAATTGGCGTAGTGGTCAGCACACTGGACTCGCATTCGAGAGGTCGACGGTTCAAACCCGCGTCCGGCCATCCTGATTTAGGTTTTCCGTGATTTCCCTAAATCGCTTCAGGTAAATGGTGGGAAGGTTCCTTTGAAAGGCACTGCCAACTTCCTTCCCTACTCCGCTGGAACCGACGACCCCGCTGTTTGGTCCCCTTCCCCAAAGCTAACCAACCAAGTATGATGTACTACAAGCACACTACAGTGATTGCTAAGGACTTATGCATTTTATTCGTATAGTATTTTAATGTTGTGTGTTATCGTGTTTAAATGAATGAAAGAACGGTTCAGATCCTTTTTAGCAGCCCTTTCGTAACAAATACGTCAACTAAACACAAATCATTCTGATTATTGTAAGAGACAGTACGCTTCCTGTTGCATTTGTTGAGATGTACAAATAATAGGAATACGGTATCATGTGGTACACAGGGATGCGTTCGCTAAGCCACAAGGGTTTTGCGATCCTGTAAAACGAACTCAACACAGCATGTTAAAAGCCAACGTGAAGGTAGTTAGTATGGAATGTTGCTGCAGTTACCATACTGTGCGGGCACGCTTCAGCAAACTAAGACTGTCCCCTTCCACACTTTAACTGTACTTCGTTATTTTGATCCAGGTATAAGTATCGTGCTTGCCACGCTGAATTAATAGAAACTGTTCAAGGCGAGTGCATAATAATAATAGTTTTAGAGAGAGGCGTCAAGATCATAGGTTCAGCTCTGTCTACCGAAACAAAAAAAAACAAAACAAAAAAAGACATTGGAGATTTGTACAGCTAAGGGGGCCGACAGATAGGTACCGTCCATCCATAATGCAATTCGGACTACCGAACACAACATAACTGTGCCCCAATATAGAACTCGATGCGAGAACAAGGGGAGTGTTACGGTATAACTATTGGACAGACATTTGAGACGAGCTGTATTACGAAGGTGATTCAATAAAGTAAGTTACACATTATTATGCCAATCCAAGTAACTTGTTTTTAATGCTGCACTACATTTCAAATTGGCACCTATACATGACGTTATTTTTCGACATAGCCACTTAATCTCTGTAAAGTTCCCCTATGATATAAATATGCTCCTCAGTCATGGATCCATTAGAGAGACCCTGTGTGAATGTTATCATATCTCTTTTCCACCAGATGTTCTTTCAGCTTACGGAAAAGACGGAAATCACATGCTGCAAGATCTGGACTTCCTGGTCAGAGTCATACCCATCTGTGGAATCTTGGTCAAACTGTTGGCTCTATTTCACGACGACTGTGCGTGACATTGCATTTGGTAAATAGATAGCCAGAATTTCAATTTATCTGTTTTACCCGCAAGAAAAATGCTGTCTTATGTACTTCAACTTTGGAATAGGTTGCCAGTTGGTATGTCATTTCACTCCCACGCTGTGATGCATTGGTTTTCTGTGCAGCAGAACTGCCTCAGCAAGAAACCTGGTATATTGACAATGCACCAATGATGTTGTACAATGATCTTAGCATGGGGTAACATATATAACATACTTTCTTCAGTCCCCACGTATGATACAAACAATTGTGAGCGAACCACTGTACCACAATCTGCTATACACGCCTATGTAGCTAAATATGTAGTTACAATCATTATTGATACAGGTGTTGGTACAAATATAATTTCCACTGGTTTTCTAAGAGCATAACTGAACATACGAAAGTACGCACTTTAATTATCAGCAACTGCAAAATCGTGGATATTGTACGCACCACCAGATCAGGTAATCTAAAGAAATAGGCCTATATACCTATAAACCTAGGAAAATATAACTATTGAACGCACATTTGTAGTAGCGGACCGATTGCTAATGAATTATATTTTAGACATGGCTGCGAGGATCGACCATTCTATAACAAAGTGCTATATTCTAATAGATGGTGTTAATGTGTCAATGTATTTGTTATGGACTGATGCTGACCATGGAAAATACTGCAATGGGCTAAAAATAAAAGTAATTAACAATGAGAGTAACAGTGCAGCTGCCGGCAACGGTGGCCAAGCGGTTCTAGGCGCTTCAGTCCGAAACCACGCGACTGCTATGGTCGCGGGTTCGAATCCTGCCTCGGGCATGGATGTGTGTGATGTCCTTAGGTTAGTTAGGTTTAAGTAGTTCTAAGTTCTAGGGGACCGATGACCTCAGATGTTGTCCCATAGTCCTCAGAGCCATTTGAACCATTTTTGTAACACTGCAGCTGTGCACATTAAACAAAATGTAACAGAGTACTTATTTACCCTTAGACCAGTGACTTGATATGGCTAAGACACTGAAGAAACGTTGTGATGATTCTGAAGAGAGACCTGATGCTATCCAAGGCTACATGTGCCACCTAGTTGTCATCTCACACAAGGCTAACTGGCTCAGCTATTATTCCACTTCTTTGGATAAAAGACCCACAGTTAACAAAAACATATGAAAGATATTGACTGGAACGTTACAGAACTGCCGGGGAGGCCATAACGTAGTACACTACTTGCTGTGGCCAAACCAGCAGACGATATTAGATGCCAAGGTAAAATCATTACACCCCAGGCCACAGAATATAGAGGAGTAAATTCAAATATCCCATGAGGTTAAGTTTTTAACTAAGACTGATCTCTGTGCATCTTACTGGTAGATTATGGAGTTCAGAAAATAAACAGCTTTTATCTGAGTGATAGCAGTCACCAATTTAAGATATTTCCGTTCAGGTTGAATGTTAGCTCAGGTGTGTTTACTGTAGCCCCTGGTTCCGAATGAGGACTTAAATTATTTAGTAGAGCAACCCTGCGATTTGTTAATAGCGACACAAATGTGGCAACATGATATCGATCTTGTAGGGAAAGTATCATGCACAGTTCTGAGGGCTGACGTTACCATCAACTTACACAAAACCTAAGTCAGAACATGAGCGGATAAAATTCTTAAGACATTTGATTCCCCCTCATGGGACACTTCCTCACAATGAGAAGATGTGATAAAAATTTTCCAACTCCCTGAACTAAAAGAAAGGTAAAAGCCTTCATCGGGCTGGCATTATTTTACAGAAAATTTGAGCCAATGAGCAACTGAACTGTGAACCTCTTTTAAATACATTTAGGAAGCATGTAAGTGGGAGTGGATTATGACCTACAAGCAGCGTCTGACAAAATTAGACAAGATCTCGTAACATCTAATATGTTATATTACCATGACATGTCACTGGAGTTTTTTTTTCCTAATGACGTTCCCTAAATATTTTTGGGAGCTTCTCTGATGCAAGCAAAAAATGTAGAATGCAAAAGTACAGTTTGCACTATAAGGTTTGCGAATCAGATTTATCTGATTGTGAGAGAACCTGCTACATCACTGAGTTGGAAGCCCTCATAGCAGTCAGGGCTTTTAACAAATTTAATTATTACGTTTCAGGGAAACGTACAATACTGGGATCATCAAGCACTAAGACTCTTACTTAGCTGCAAACTTCTGCACTCTCATTTAACTAGGCAGTCACTAATACTGGAAGAATATGATTTTTGAAGTAGTTCACGTAAAGAGAGAGGATAACATAGTAGCGAACACTGTCTCCCACTTTCCTGAAGGGTTAGAGGGTACAACAGATGTTACGGTAAGAATATGTCAAAAACAACGACATGTAGATCCGACATAGTATGATGTGAAAAAACAGCTACAACAAACTCCTTCCAAAAGAAAACAATATAGTTGTATGATTCATAACAATATGCTGTATCACTGATGAAACCATCTGAGAAATGGTATGTCTGTATTCCTACTGAATGAGAAAGCAAATTGATACAGTATACTTATGTATGTGAGGGCACTATGGTATCATTGAGCGCACAAAGCATATTACATCATATCATCACTTCCTGTGAATCGGACAGAGAGTATATAAGTTACTTAAAAACTATTATTATTGTCAAGAAAAGAACTGCAAATAAAGCTTACCAGAATCGAGCATCAGTCTCTAAAAATTTTACCCTTCCCTTCTTCACTTACCTTCTTCACTATTACCAAGTTAACTATTTGTTGATGACTTAGAATGTAGCCTATCTACCTATCCTACCCCTTCTTTCTGTCGAGTTTTGCCATAATGCTCTTTTGGCCTCAATCCTCAATTCGATTCAGTATACTGCTTCGATAGCTGTTCGCTATTCCCACCTAATCTCATCAGTCTAGCAGAGTACCTCATTTCAAAAGCTTCGAGTCCTCTTCTCAAATACTTTCAGAAAATACTTTCTAATACTTTTTTGTTCTTTTTTTTCTTTTTTCAGATAAGATTTTCTAGTAATTGCCAGTCTACATTTGATAATCTACTTTTTCCGTAGTCAGATATTTTGCTAACCAAATAGCAGAACTGGTAAACTGCTTCTACTTTCAGCATCTCATTTCCTTATCTGATTAATTCAGCATCACATGACTTAATTCGCTTGCCACTGTTAGACTTTTTGTGTTCATTACATGAACTGTTTTTAAGACACTATTTATTTTGTTCACCTAATCTTCCGAGACGTTTACCGCACCTGACAGAATTAAAATATCATCTGCAAACTTTATGTCTTTATGTCTTGTCCCTGAACTTTAATTTCCTTGACGAATTTCGGCTTAGTTTCCTTTTACTGCTTGCCTTGAGTACATATTGAACAACAAGGCTATAACGCTTCTCACTTCCTTCTCAATCACTGTTTTCCTTTCATGTCGTTCGGACTTCAGTCTGGTTCCTGTACAATTGTAGATAACCTTTCGCTGGCTGTATTTAACCTTGATATTTTCAGAAAGCTGAATTGTGTGTTATCAAAGGTTTGTGTTTAACGTACAATTGCTAGTAATGTGGATTTACCTTCCCTCAAGCTATTTTATATTTCTTAGGGTGAGCACTGCTTTGCGTGTTCCTATATTTTCTGGGTACCCAAATCGATCTCGCTCTACGTCAGCTTCTAAGAGTCGTCCTATCTTTCTGTAGGTAATTCGCGTTAGCGTTTTACAAACATGATTTCTTAAACTGACGGTTTGTTAATACATCTCTCTTTATCTGCCTTTCTACTTCAATAACTATTTCTTATAAATATATGATAAATGAAACTTGCTAACGAACCAAGCATTTGTGTTCCTCTGCTGGTGATTAGTGTTATGTAGCAGCTGGTCTCATACGGCTGTACGTCTGCTCTCGAGTTACATGTGCAGTGTATTGTGTACTCAGATTTGCAGCGAATGAACCATGTCATTGTCATGCCTTGAGCTGTTGGAATTAATATGTGACTATCATTTGTACAATTTCCCTCCTGGCCAGATACTGTATTCCATATTTCGTTCAAGTCTGCGATATTTTTAGTGTAAAAGCAGTGTTTTTCCCCGGATGATGCAAGTGTGTCAACAGTTTTTTGAATAAATGTTAAAATTTAAAATTAGCTTTAGTACATAATTATGATCCTTTCTACTTAACTTACATGTGTTGAACATGTAAGACTTACCCAGTCGAAAGTTACGTAAGTTTGTTCCATTTACCTTTTGTACCCTCAGAAAAATATTAGTATTTCATTGCAGTTGTGCCACAGATTTTCGCATAGATGTGTTTCTGTAGATACCTGTGACGTTCGTAATAAAAACTAAAATTCCTGCCGAATAGGCCATGAAGGCCCAACGGCACCGACCGGCCGCTATGTCATTCCCAGCCCGTAGGCGTCGCTGGATGCGGATAGGGAGGGGCATGTTGTCAGCACATCACTCTTCCGGCCGCAGTTTCCGAGACCGGAGCCTTTACTCCTCAGTCAAGTAGCTCCTCAGTTTGCCTCACAGGAACTGACTGCACCCCGCTTGCCAACACAGCTCGCAGACCGGATGGTCACCCATCCAAGTGCTAGCCAGCCCGACGGCGCTTAACTTCGGTGATCTGACGGGAACCTGTGTTACTGCTGTGGCAAGGCCGCTCGTGTGACGTTCGTAATATATGTCACTTTTCTAATTGTTCTCTGAAGATATCTTCATGTGATCCGCACATTACACACTTCTCTTCATTCGTCCAGTATGCCAAGCAGGTGTGGGTATATTTTAGCTGTGTCTAAATTTTTCATTTTAAAATCATCCTTATATGAAGACGACATATTTGAACATAATTTATGACTTTGAAATACATGTTTGTATAAGTGAATGAAAAATGTCGACTGTAAACTTCTGATGGTGAGCACGCACGTGTATCCAGAACTTAACGTTATCTTTAACTAATAACTGAAAATTGGTTTATTGCTTGTGTTACGTGATGTATGTATGTGTCGTTTAAATGATGATGCAATGCTAATCCACCGTGTGATTTGTAGAAATGCAGGTACACCTTACGTTTCTTTGAATTTTATGTAGTTTCGAATGTAAATGAGTCAACATTAAAAATATCTTCTCAGATAAAGCCAAATAACACAATAACACTTTACAATATAAAAACAGTGGTGGATGATATCTAGAAAAAGTGTTACATTGCAATTGGTAAATATAAATGTTTTAATCAGCTAGAAAACGTCAAACTTGTAGCTCGAAACCTCCAATAAACAGAAAAAACACATAATTAAATTAACATTTGCACCCTGTGTCTCCAGACTATTAGTCAGCATAAAGTACTGTTCAGAACACCGGAGATGCTTGTACTGATAACTGCCTCCTAAAAGGTACAAACAGCTTACAAAACGGAATCAGAAATATTGTCAGCGATACACATTTGTACGACGAATTTGCGTAATGAACCGTCTTCTCCGAGGTACACTGCCTCCATCAACGTGGCGTAGTCTCTACATATGTATAAGAGATATTTCAGCGAGTACAACACCTGTCACGGGGAATTAAGTTCCACCCGTAAAAGCACACTTGACAGGTACCAAGAAGTTCACTTTGCTGCGGTCCTGATTGCAAGCCAGCTTTGGAAGAGCAGCAAAGAAACGCCCGGTGTCCCGTTAGGGGCCGAACAGGTTTGATTAACTTAGAATATGGCCACGAGTAACTCAGCCGATAAATGCCTAGCAGCAAGGAACTGGACGCCTTCCAGCGAGTAGCTAACTACGCGAGACGAGCCTGTGAGCAATAGTGACCGCGTAGAATGTGATCTGCGTAGTCTGGTAGTCAGGGAGAGGCAGGATAAGACAGTGATTGTGGATGGGGCAGTAATCAGCTACCGTTGGCTACAGTTAACACACACACTTTATTTAAAAAAATAGCTTTCAACAATCATTTTGAAAGATTTTACTACACTGACGACTGAAGGCCTTAATAAGAAGGGATTCAAATTTTTTTGTGTCGGCTGATGGCCAGACGCAACTTCAGACTACTCAACAGCTGAAGGCCTGAATTACAAGTGAGGAAGGCAATTACACATTAACTTATACTAAGATATTTACTTCTTAAACAACCCAAAACTGTAACAAGCTATAGTAACGGCTGAAGGCCTTATTAAGAAAGAATTGCCAATTATTGGTTGGCTGAAGGCCAGAAGCTATGTTACACACAATCAACGATTGAAGGCCTGATTAAGAAAGGTTCAAAATTATTCGTCGGCTGAAGGCCACGAGCAATTTCAGAATACACAAAGGCTGAAAGCCTGAATTACCAATAAGGTGGACAATTACACGTAAAAAATACTAAAACCCTTTTTAAACACTCTTAATAAACTGTAACAAGTAATAGTGTCTGCTGAAGGCCTTATTAAGACATAATTGAAAGCTATTTGTCGGCTGAAAGCCACAAGCAATGTTACCAACAACTGACGGCTGAAGACCACAAGCAATTTCGGAACACACGACGGCTGAAGGCCTGAATTACCAATAAGGTGGACAATTGCACGTTTAAAATACTAAAACCCTTTTTAAAACAATCTTCATAAACTGTAGTATCTTATAGTTGCAACTGAAAGCCTTATCAAGACAGAATTGAAAATCATTGGTCGGCTGAATGCCACAAGCAATTTCAGAATACACAACGGCTGAAGGCCTGAATTACAAGTAAGGAAGGCGGTTACACATTAACAAACGCTAAGATATTTCCTTCTTAAACAATCAAAACTATAATAGCCTATAGTAACGGCTGAAGTCTTATTAAGGAAGAACTGCAAATTATTGGTCGGCTGAAGGCCACAAGCAATGTTACACACATTAAAACATTTGAGTAAATTTTAAACAATTATGACAGAGTGATCCATAGACAGTGCTCCCTGGATCGACCTGAGGAAGGTGACTACAGCTGTATAAGCGGTGAGACGGGCAGCCAAGAGTAATGTCCACCTATAGAGGGCAACTCAAACTAGAGACGGTTTAAACGCCCATCAACCTTCTTATAAAATCCACCTAACGTCAGATAACCAGTCCAACGATGGAATAATCCAGGCGAGAGTGAAGTGGCAGACAGCACTGCATCTCCAGAATCCGGTGTTTGAAACACCAAAAGTCAGAAGGAACTACTATAACACAGGTAGACAAGGAAAACAATTATCCATATCCTCAATCAAGGAAGCTGTCAAATTACACGCCATGCCGGCCAGCATCGGCAAGACGAGGAAAGTACGCTGCAACCAAATACGCTAACCTCCAGGGCACGTAACTGGGGCGTTAGATGCCACTAGGCAGTAAGATACCGCTGGCTGCACTTCCCCAATAATAACACTAAATCCAAACTAACATCAAGCCGTAGACGGCGGCTAATAGCTTCCGCCAACCTGACAGACTCCACTTGTTGCGGTTAGTCTCACCGACCCTGGGAGCACCAACACGCAAACAACATCGAGATCTCGAACAGTGGAGGTTTCACTACTGGATAAGGTTCACTTAACTTCAAACGTCCTGGGTTCAGTCGTCAGCTACAGTCCCTAGGTTCGACAGTGCCTGCACCCCGTCAGCGGCCCCGGCCGCTCTAGCGCTAAGGACCTCCTCCCTGCTCCGTCCGAAGCCGAACTGCCTGACGCACACGATGACCCGGAAATACCAGCTGTGGCACCAAAGATAGTACCACAGAACTGGCTATCGATAACCGCTGCTGCTGCCACTCGCTTACAAACAATACTAGCAACTCAGTGGCGCCATTAACACAAGAAGGAATAGAGACGCCACTACCACTATTACGAGATGCCAAGTTATGAACGGCAAGAACTCGAACCGCACACGGTTCACTCGGAATTAAATCATTATATTTGGTTTTTAGAATCTCCTTTGTTATCGAACAAATTACTTTATCCGACTCTTATCCCGAAATTGTCTTATGGTCTTCAGTCCGATGACTGAATTGATGCAGCTCTCCGCTGTAGCCAGTCCCGTGCAAGTGGTTCCATCTCTGCAAAGCTACTGTAATCTATATTCATTTGGACCTGCTTTCTGAACTGGACCTTGATTTCCCACTACAATGTCTAATCTCTTACACCTCCCTTCGTTAACGAACTGACGTTTCATCGACGCATCAGGATGTGTCCTAACAAGCATTCCCACGTTGAGGATACCGCAGTAACTGTTATTCCGAGTTACGACGCAGAGTTCCTTCGGACATTCATGGATATCCGAAGGAATAGGCACAGCGGCGACTACAGCCGTTATGAAATACATTAAATGTATTCGCATTTGCGGATACAGATAACCATCAGCTGTATAATGGAATGAAGACAGTGCAAATTTGTGCCGCGTTGGGACTCGAACCCGGATTTCCCGCTTATCGCAAGTGGTCACCTTTTGCATTTTGTTCGTTATTGTTCTTTGTACTTGGTCGTAGCGGACGTCACATGACATCCGTTGAAGTTCGTAGTTGATTCCTTCACTCAGGTTTTTTTTATTTATTTTTTATTTTTATTTTTATTTATTTATTTTTTTTTATTACAGAGACCAGCCAGTCCTTTGACCGAATACGCTGTACTACCGTGTCGGCAGCAGTCGCCCTACCATTTGCCTACCGGAACACGACTCACGGCGAGTCCCAAATTTCCATATGTCATCAGTTATGTGTCTACAACCTGCATTCGTAAAGCCATTACGTACATTCCTGTACAGGGGAGACATTTTACTTGAAAGAAGCTTGCTCTGGCCATGAGTCGTGGTCCAAATGGTCCGGCGATCGCTCGCGATAAGCGAGAAATCCGTGTTCGGTCCGGCACAAATTTTCATTGTTGTCATTCCATTGTATGAGTATAACTGATGGTAGCCCATATTCGCAACTGTGAATACATTTCATGTAATTCATAACGACTGTAGTGGCCGCAGTGTCTGTTCCTTCGGGCATGCATGCATGCATGCATGCATGCAGTGTACACGTTAAATACCCTACACATGTGTGTGTGAATTCCTAAGGGACCAAACTGCAGAGGCCATCGGTCCCTAGACTTACACACTATTTAAACTAACTTATACCAAGAACAACACACACACCCATGCCCGAGAGAGGACTCGAACCTCCGGCGGGACCTACACATGAGCAATGTTTAAAACTAAATTGTTCTAAATTGTTTTGAAGTTAATATTCCGCTATGCACACGGAATTTTACATCGAAAGTGTTGTTGTTGTTGTTGTTGTGGTTTTCAGTCCATAGACTGGTTTGATGCAGCTCTCCATGCTACTCAGTCCTGTGCAAACTTATTCATCTCCCAGTACCTACTGCAGACTACATCCTTCTGAATCTGCTCAGTGTGTTCATCACTTGGTCTCCCTCTACGATTTTTACCCTCCACGCTGCCCTCCATACTAAGTTAGTGATCCCTTGATGCCTCAGAACATATCCTACCAATCGGCCCCTTCTTCTAATCAAGTTGTGCCACAAATTTCTCTTCCCACACAAATCTATTCAATACCTCCTCATTAGTTATGTGGCATACCCATCTAATCTTCAGCATTCTTCTGTACCACCACATTTCAAAACCTTCTATTCTCTTCTGGTCTAAACTACACTCCTGGAAATGGAAAAAAGAACACATTGACACCGGTGTGTCAGACCCACCATACTTGCTCCGGACACTGCGAGAGGGCTGTACAAGCAATGATCACACGCACGGCACAGCGGACACACCAGGAACCGCGGTGTTGGCCGTCGAATGGCGCTAGCTGCGCAGCATTTGTGCACCGCCGCCGTCAGTGTCAGCCAGTTTGCCGTGGCATACGGAGCTCCATCGCAGTCTTTAACACTGGTAGCATGCCGCGACAGCGTGGACGTGAACCGTATGTGCAGTTGACGGACTTTGAGCGAGGGCGTATAGTGGGCATGCGGGAGGCCGGGTGGACGTACCGCCGAATTGCTCAACACGTGGGGCGTGAGGTCTCCACAGTACATCGATGTTGTCGCCAGTGGTCGGCGGAAGGTGCAAGTGCCCGTCGACCTGGGACCGGACCGCAGCGACGCACGGATGCACGCCAAGACCGTAGGATCCTACGCAGTGCCGTAGGGGACCGCACCGCCACTTCCCAGCAAATTAGGGACACTGTTGCTCCTGGGGTAACGGCGAGGACCATTCGCAACCGTCTCCATGAAGCTGGGCTACGGTCCCGCACACCGTTAGGCCGTCTTCCGCTCACGCCCCAACATCGTGCAGCCCGCCTCCAGTGGTGTCGCGACAGGCGTGAATGGAGGGACGAATGGAGACGTGTCGTCTTCAGCGATGAGAGTCGCTTCTGCCTTGGTGCCAATGATGGTCGTATGCGTGTTTGGCGCCGTGCAGGTGAGCGCCACAATCAGGACTGCATACGACCGAGGCACACAGGGCCAACACCCGGCGTCATGGTGTGGGGAGCGATCTCCTACACTGGCCGTACACCACTGGTGATCGTCGAGGGGACACTGAATACTGCACGGTACATCAAAACTGTCATCGAACCCATCGTTCCACCATTCCTAGACCGGCAAGGGAACTTGCTGTTCCAACAGGACAATGCACGTCCGCATGTATCCCGTGCCACCCAACGTGCTCTAGAAGGTGTAAGTCAACTACCCTGGCCAGCAAGATCTCCGGATCTGTCCCCCATTGAGCATGTTTGGGACTGGATGAAGCGTCGTCTCACGCGGTCTGCACGTCCAGCACGAACGCTGGTCCAACTGAGGCGCCAGGTGGAAATGGCATGGCAAGCCGTTCCACAGGACTACATCCAGCATCTCTACGATCGTCTCCATGGGAGAATAGCAGCCTGCATTGCTGCGAAAGGTGGGTATACACTGTACTAGTGCCGACATTGTGCATGCTCTGTTGCCTGTGTCTATGTGCCTGTGGTTCTGTCAGTGTGATCATGTGATGTATCTGACCCCAGGAATGTGTCAATAAAGTTTCCCCTTCCTGGGACAATGAATTCACGGTGTTCTTATTTCAATTTCCAGGAGTGTATTTATCGTCCATGTTTCACTTCCATACATGGCTACACTCCAAATACTTTCAGAAACGACTTCCATTGCCAGTCTACATTTTACATCCTCTCTACTTCGACCATCATCAGTTATTTTGCTCCTCAAATAGCAAACTCATTTACTACTTTAAGTGTCTCATTTACTAATCTAATTCCCTCAGCTTCACCCGACTTAATTTGACTACATTCCATTATCCTTGTTTTGCTTTTGTTGATGTTCATCTCCCATCCTCCTTTCATGACACTGTCCATTCCGTTCAACTGCTCTTCTAGGTCCTTAGCTGTCTCTGACAGAATTACAGTGTCATGGGCGAACCTCAAAGTTTTTATTTCTTCTTCATGGATTTTAATTCCTACTCCAAACTTTTCTTTTGTTTCCTTTACTGCTTGCTCAATATATAGATTGAATAACATCGGGGATAAGCTACAACCCTGTCTCACTCCCTTCCCAACCACTGCTTCCCTTTCATGCCCTACGACGCTTATAACTGCCATCTGGTTTCTCTACAAATTATAAATAGCCTTTCGCTCCCTGTATTTTACCCCTGCCACCTTTAGAATTTGAAAGAGAGTATTCCAGTCAACATTGTCAAAAGCTTTCTCTAAGTCTACAAATTCTAGAAACGTAGGTTTGCCTTTCCTTAATCTTCCTTCTAGGATAAGTCGTAAGGTCAGTATTGCCTCACGTGTTCCAACATTTCTACGGAATCCAAACTGATCTTCCCCGAGGTCGGCTTCTACCAGTTTTTCCATTCGTCTGTAAATAATTCGTGTTAGTATTTTGCAGCAGTGACTTATTAAACTGATAGTTCGGTAATTTTCACATCTGTCAACACCTGCATTGTTTGTGATTAGAATTATTATATTCTTCTTGAAGTCTGAGGGTATTTCGCCTGTCTCGTACATCTTGCTCACCAGATGGTAGAGTTTTGTCAGGACTGGCTCTCCCAAGGCTCTCAGTAGTTCTAATGGAATGTTGTCTACTCCCGGGGCCATGTTTCGACTCAGGTCTTATATATAGTAGTGAATATAATAGTCGTTAGAGATTATTCATAGTAATATGCAAGGCAGAATAGCGAAACATGGGGCGTTAGTTAACAAGCAATCTTGCCTGTTATGTAGGAAGGAAACATAGACACAAAGGGCAGCATAAGGTTTTAGATATACAGAGCTCCATTACATCTCGTGTTAAACACGAAATGGTTATAAGTTTGTGTATAGATGTAATGGTGATGCAGGAATAACCCATGCAACATTAAAGAATACAAAATCTGTTAAAAAGAGACAGTGAAAAAGCAGTTTGTATATTTTCTTGTGTCAGTGTTCACAGCCATGAGGCACTCAGGATTCCTTTACCAACATGAATAGGATGGCTACCGCCGCTCATGTCTCCTGCCCTGCACTTAACTATTAACAAGCATTTTTCTTTCTTCTGTTATAATATATCTGGCCAGTCCCTTACGTAATAAAGTCAAGGTTTCACTATATACATCACTATACACAACACTTTAAAAAGTACAAAAAAGGCAAAAAAATTTTATTTAAACACAATAAAGATTTCGTAAACTACTACACACGATGCTCGTAATCGCTTATTTGACACACAGCGTGGCGCTGCGTGAGGTCCCAAGCCGTCAGCCGAACTACACCTGTATCTCGCTCGGGGCTCTGCCAGCGACTGTGACTTAGAGCGTGGCTGCCACACACGCTGACAATCATCGCGACACGTGATGGTCATCGGTGCTACTATAGTGACGCACTCAGTACAGTGCTCCAAACACTTGCCGCGTGAAACGGCAAGCTAAGTCTTGTTATGGTTTCACAAGAGTGACAAAGGTCCATTCTGCAGGGTCCAAACTCAAATACGCACCCAGCCTCGGCACATGTATAGATGAACAAGAGCAAATAGAAGCAGTCTATAACAATAGCATACACACGTGTGTGTGTGTGTGTGTGTGTGTGTGTGTGTGTGTGTGTGTGTGTGTGGCATGCATCAGCGGTCGTTTGTGTTCGTAAATAAGGGACCCAGTAGATCATTTTCAGAGACGAAGTTCTTCCTGAGATGCAGCTCTCTAATCTCCCTGTTGCCAAAACTTTTAACAGCAACCCCAAATAACACGGCTATTTCCAGAACATTCTGAAGGTAATGCTAGAAGCTTTCTCAGCACCTGCACCAGAGAGAGAGAGAGAGAGAGAGAGAGAGAGAGAGAGAGAGAGAGAGTGAGAAGGGTAATACCTGTCAAAAACAAACAGTTCTTCATAAACGTAACACCTCTCTAGAATATCTCATGAACCATTATGCATTCTGGATTCAAAGACATTCCTGAAAACTGAGGGAAATGTTTCTTCCAGTCGCATGCCAGCCTTGTGAACAATAGCAAAACTCGAGTCTGCTGACCACTCCTTCCTAGACGTGTATCATGCCCCATATTCGCAGAGATGGAGCAAACAACGTTTTTACATTGCTAAAGTATCTTGAAAATCGTGTGCAGTAGTATGTCAAAGCCTATATTTCCTTTAAGTATTTTCTCACCTGGTAAAAACATATATTCTTACCTGTTACATCTGCAACGAAAAACGCCTCATTACTGCTCCAGCTCATGAATCATATCAGTGGTCGCTGCCATCCACCATAGCGTTGTTTAGCCTCTTCCCACTATGATGGCACTACCAGGCTGCAGCTCAGACTCATTTCCCTAAGTTAAGCTGAAGTGTGCACTGTGTACTAGGAACACTCGCATCTTTATTTAAACAAATACCTCGCAGCAGAACAACTCCCTATCCCACGATCACGAAGTCTATGATCATCTGACGGGTCGAAAAGTCCACCATGTTCATGGTACCACGACTAAGAGGTAAGTTAGGATAGGAACAATTGCATCTCAAACACCACTCCAGGGAGGGCTACATTCACTAAGTTCAGAAGCTGTGGACAGTCTGCAAACACACAGGTCTGCCACAGCTGCACGCCACTGTAGATAGCAAGAAGACCCAGGCATACTGCTGCTATAACCACCTCGCCAGTATCGTAGCACGCTCCTAGTCGCTGAGAGATAGAGTTCGTTACTGGATTACACTTGCAAAAAAAAAAGTGTCACCATAATTTATGCGCAGAATGGACGGCAATAACATAACCAACATCACAGAACCGTACACACAACCGTTACAGTTACGTGATAACAACGATATCATCAGATGTATGTGGGGAGTGATCAGACTACTGTTATTGTTGTTGTGGTCTTCAGTCCTGAGACTGGTTTGATGCAGCTCTGCATGCTACTCTATCCTGCGCAAGCTTCTTCATCTCCCCGTTCCTACTGCAACCTACATCATTCTGAATCTGCTTGGTGTATTCATCTCTTGGTCTCCCTCTACGATTTTTACCCTACACGCTGCCCTCCAATACTAAATTGGTGATCCCTTGATGCCTCAGAACATGTGCTACCAACCGATCCCTTCTTCTAGTCAAGTAGTGCCACAAACTTCTTTTCTCTCCAATCTTGTTCAACACCTCCCTCATTATTTATGTGATCTACCCAGCTAATCTTCAGCATTCTTCTGTAGCACCACATTTCGAAAGCATCTATTCTCTTCTTGTCCAAACTATTTATCGTCCATGTTTCACTTCCATACATGGCTACATTCCATACAAATACTTTCAGAAACGACTTCCTGACACTTAGATCTATACTGGATGTTAACAAATTTCTCTTCTTCAGAAACGCTTTCCTTCCCATCACCAGTCTACATTTTATATCCTCTCTACTTCGACCATCATCAGTTATTTTGTTCCCCAAATAGCAAAACTCCTTTACTACTTTAAGTGTCTCATTTTCTAATCTAATTCCCTCAGCATCAGCCGACTTAATTCGACTACATTCCATTATCCTCGTTTTGCTTTTGTTGATGTTCATCTTATATCCTCCTTTCAAGACACTGTCCATTCCGTTCAACTGCTCTTCCAAGACCTTTGCTGTCTCTGATAGAATTACAATGTCATCGGCGAACCTCAACGTTTTTATTTCTTCTCCATGGATTTTAATACCTACTTCGAATTTTTCTTTTGTTTCCTTTACTGCTTGCTCAATATACAGATTGAATAACATCGGGGAGAGGCTACAACCCTGTCTCACTCCCTTCCCAACCACTGCTTCCCTTTCATGCCCCTCGACTCTTATAACTGGCATCTGGTTTGTGTACAAATTGTATATAGCCTTTCGCTCCCTGTATTTTATCCCTGCCACCTTTAGAATTTGAAAGAGAATATTCCAGTCAACATTGTAAAAAGCTTTCTTTAAGTCTACAAGTGCTAGAAACGTAGGTTTGTATTTCCTTAATCTTTCTTCTAAGATAAGTCGTAAGGTCAGTATTGCCTCACGTGTTCCAATATTTCTACGGAATCCAAACTGATCCTCCCCGAGGTCGGCTTCTACTAGTTTTTCCATTCGTCTGTAAAGAATTCGCGTTAGTATTTTGCAACTGTGACTTATTAAACTGATAGTTCGGTAATTTTCACATCTGTCAACACCTGCTTTCTTTGGGGTTGGAATTATTATATTCTTCTTGAAGTCTGAGAGTATTTCGCCTGTCTCATACATCTTGCTCACCAGATGGTAGATTTTTGTCAGGGCTGGCTCTCCCAAGGCCGTCAATAGTTCTAATGGAATGTTGTCTACTCCCGTGGCCTTGTTTTGACTCAGGTCTGCTCTGTGAAACTCTTCACGCAGTATCATATCGCCCATTTCATCTTCATCTACGTTCTCTTCTATTTCCATAATATTGTCCTCAAGTACATCGCCCTTGTATAGACCGTCAGACTACTATTCCTGTAAAAAATTATGTATGTCTAGCCTTATGGTGGGGATAGATTTGACGTGGGGAATTGGGATTGCAACAAATTGACGTGTATATCTGACCATAAGGGGTGACAGACTCATTTTGTAAACACCTACAAATGCCATTGCAAGCGTTCAACTGGATCTGCTATAGTGTTCAAACAGGGCAGGCACTACAGCTGTAACATGAAGGATAAGCAAGAACATCCTCTCATCAGCTCCCCTATGCAGATTCTTGTATATTCATTGTTACAATATGGACCGCAACGGTGATGTCTTTTGGACCTCTTTATTCATGAGAGCAGTGTTGATTATCATATAGTGCCTGTGCCTTACAAAACGTGTTTGAGGAGTCTTAGCGAATGCAGCACCTTCTGGAAGCGTTGAATGAAAATACAAGCAGTCTGCTTTCGAATCTGATTCGCTGGAAGAACTAAATATGAAATAATGAGAAGATTCGAGACACTTAGCTGATGTGAGTGTGGACGTGCCATAATTTTTTCGAATGCTATACTCATATAGACGATAATTACACAGACTGTCTGAATGCACATGTGTTGGGGCGTACAGTTACTGTGTTCTGTGTTCTGACTTGTGCAAAGGTAATGATGTGGGTGGAAAGTGAACAACTATGTCCAGTCGTATATGTGATGCGGAAAATTCCGATTTTAATGCATCGATAGTAGTAAGAGGTATGAAAGAGTTTACATGGAAAATTATGTCCGGTCATAAGGAGGATATAGATTTACTTGGGAAAATGATATTTCCAGTGCCACAGTCGTCAGGAGGAATTACTTCTAATACTTCACTCATAGTTGAATGTCACAAGATGGACGCTGTGATCCTAATATTTAATTGTAATTTCACCGCGAAATACGTGGCTGGTTTTCTAGGACGACTGAGCTTGGCATCTGGGCGCATTGTAGAGGTGGCCGGTAGCTAGAAACACGAATAAAAATAATAATCGAGACGTACAATAGATGTAAGGAACACCGAATTCTTAAGTGTCCATGATTTTTTCAATGTAATTATTGGAAAACAAACTTGGTTTGCATTCATAAACGGTTCTCGGGCGCCCTATTCAGCAGCAGACAGTACCTATTACCGCTCGAACAGTGTACAGTGGCTTCATTCCATTTCATAATAGCACACGCGGTAGCAGGATACAGTATTCAAAGCTTCTCCTGGACAGTGAAGTTGGTTTCATGATTGTTATTACAGTGGGATTTCTCTTCTCCCAAGTTCAAAAATGGTTCAAATGACTCTAAGCACTAACTAACCTAAGGACATCACACACATCCACGCCCGAGGCAACATTCGAACCTGTGACCGTAGCAGCCGAGTGGTTCCGGACTGAAGCGCCTAGAACCGCTCGGCCACAGAAGCCGGCTTCTCCCAAGTGGGACAGCATGTTGTGGCTATTAGACACACGACTTTGTTTTCTTTAGCAGTTTTCTCGTCTGTGGTACTGTGCCACGAACTCCATTGTCTCATGAAACACGTGGCTGAATGGCTAAAGCGCACTGGAGCTGAGACTGAGACTGACAGCACGTGATTGGTGCAGTGTACGACCCATGAGCTGCGGCTGGCAGATGATCCTATGGGCAGCGTCGTCCAAATAACACGGACAAGGGAATAACCCTCGTGGTTTGAAAGTACAGTTTGGATTTTAACTCGAGGTGTGGTGGCATGGAGGTGTGTACGGTTCTTTGACGCAGGTTACGCTACTGTCGTCCATTCCGCTCATAAATTTGTGGTGTAATCCAGTAACGAACCTCATCTTTCGGTGACAAGGAGTATGCTGCAACACTGGCCAGGTGGTTATGGCAGCATTGTGCCTAGCCCTCCTTGTTGTCAACAGTGGCATGCAACTGTGGCAGTCCCGTGATTGTTTGCAGATGGTCCGCAGGTTGTGAACTTCCTGAAAGTGGTCCTCTCCGGAATCGTGTTTGAGATGCAGTTTTTCGGTCCTAATTTAGCTCTGAACGGGGTGGTGGTGCACTTCTCGACCTATCTGGTGATCATTAACTTTGTGATCATGGAACAGGGAATTATCCTGCTGCAAGGTATATGTTTAAATAAAGATTCGAGTGTTCCTATCGCATATCGTACACTTCAGACTTTAACTTAGGGGAATAAGTCAGGGCTGCTGCCTGGTGGTGCCACCATACACCACGTTGGAGGGTGGCGGTGGCCACAGTTATGATTCATGGTTTGGAGCAGTAATCAGGCGTTTTTCGTTGCAGATGTAACAGATATGAACAGATGTTTTTACCACGTGAGACAGTACTTACAGGAAATATAGCCTATGACACAATGCTGTACATTATTTTCAAGATTTTAGAGACGTGAAAACACGTGTTTGCTCAGTCGCTGTGAATATGGGGTGGTCAGCAGACAGGTATTTTGCTGTTGTTCATCAGGCCAGCATATGTTTGAAGAAAGCATTTCCCTCAGCATTCAAGAATGTCTGTGAAGCTAGAATGCTTAACTGCTCATTTAATATGCTAGACAGTAATTTTGTTTATGAAAACCTGTTTGGTTTTGACCGGTATTATCACTCTCTCTCTCTCTCTCTCATGCAGGTACTGAGAAAGCTTTTAGCATTAACTGCGGAATGCTCTGGTAATAGATATGTTATTGGAGGCTGCTATTAAGAGTTTTTACAACAGGGATATTAGAGAGCTGCGTCAGAGTTAGGACTTCGTCTATGAAAATGATCGACAGACACCGTTATTTACGAATGGAGAGGACTGCTGGCCGTTTAACACACACAAACAATTGTTGCGAAACACCGGCGACAGCTTCTGTTTGCTCTCATCCATCTACACACATGAGTCCGAGAGCATATTTGTATTTAGATCCTGCAGAATGGACCTCATCACTCTTGTGAAATCATAACAGGAGGTGGCAGCAGCTTGGAGCGCAGCGCTGAGTGCCCTGCTATAGTTCCATTGGCGACCGTCTGGTATCGGTGACAGTAGTCGGCTGTGTGCGCAGCAGCCCCCCTACAAGCCACAGTAGTTGGCAGAGTACCAAGTCAGTTACAGTTATAGTTCCGCATCCAGCCTGGAACCTCGCGCCATTTAGCACTGCGCATTAAATACACAATTATGAGTGCTGTTTGTATTACACTAGCACCCATTTACAAAGATTTTTTGTGTCGTTTTTATATCCTGTGGCATACAGCTGTAATTTACTGATGAACTGATGCTACTCTTTGCGCAGTCGTTTTTAGTATGGTGTTATTATCAGTAGCAGGTTTGTGTAGTCCGATGTTTTAACATCACTACAGTTCTCGTTTTTTAACACTCCTTGGTTTCTTTGCATATAACAGTTTATGGAGTTGTCTCAGTTATTGTTTCAGACCGAGTCTTTTTCCCACCTAATCTCTGGAGCAGAGATATTCATTTCGACTTGCGGGTGGATGGAGTGTCCTATGTTGAATTACTATTTAGTCTGAGTCCGCCTGTTAGTTTTGAGTGATATTCTGTATTTTTTCCAGCAGGATAACACCAGTCGTGTGACTTCATCAATTTTGAGCTGTATTACGATTTTAGGCACTCATTGTGTAACACTATGCATATAGTTGTGTTATGAGGAGCGATCTTCAGTTTCCCACCAAAAATTTAAAAAAAGTGTACCAACCTATCCATCCTCTCCGTCAGCTGGGCAGAGACCGAACATTTCCCACCGTTTCCAGGGACGGGGTGATGGTGGGCATGGGTCACGTCACAGTAGTATGGGGAGGGGCTAGAGAGCCAGGTTGCTGCAGGTACTCCATTTGCCCAATTTCTCATCCATGACGTCAGTGCTAGATTGCCGCATCTATGGCCGCCACATTGGATTGGCCATCATGTATAAATCTGGCAACAACGTGTGGTGTCTCGGAAACCAATGAGCCTCACTCGTCATGTTACCTGTCCTGAAAGTCAGAACAGCAGCTGGTCCAGGCAAATTAGAAAATAATTCTTACATAAAATGACACATAAAATGACACACGTACTGAAAGTAACATTACCCTGCTACTTGTTTTCAAGAGGTTACGTGGTGGATTCTTAGGTTGGATTAGCCTAGCTACAACACACTTATTCAGTGCCGAGTCATGATTGTATGGACGAATGATTTAATACTTCTGCAACTGTAAATTATGTTATACGACCAAAAATGAGTAACGAGACTGGAACAAGCTTGGTTTGTTGTAATAAATAAATGTTGAAAAGTGTGTGCCTCACGATAGACGATAGAAGATATACGATAGACAACGCAGTAGCCAAGTTTTTATCAGTGCTTCCAAGCCCTACACTGTCTCATCGATAGAATCTGGACGTCCGTACTTATTGCGAAAAATCACCAGATGTCACAAGAAGCGAGAGTATAAAAGTAGGCGGGGATCTGTCAGTGGAGAAGTGGTAACAGCAGAATGGGTCGGTCACGAGGGCTCGGTGTACTCGAACGTGGACTGGTCACTGAATGTCTCTCGAGTAACAAATCCATCAGGAGCATTTCAACCCTTCTAAAGCTGCACAAGTCAACCGTTGCAGATGTGAGGTAAGTGGAAACGCAAAGCGACAACCACAGCTAAACCAAGAACAGGTTGTACGGATGAACAAGGATGGTCGAGTGGAGGGTGGTTGTAAAAAGAATCGCATAAAATCAGCCGAACGAACCACTCGTGAGCTTCAGAGTGCTACCAAAAGCCCGTCTAGCGCAATTACTGTGCTTAGGGTGTTAAAAAGAATGGAGTACAATGATCGATCAGCCATGCTTAAGACACACATTTCTATAATCAAAGCTGGTGCTGTGAAGAGGGAAGTCACTGGACAGTTGTTGACTCTAACCGAGTGATCGGAGGTGATGAATCGCGCTATACATTGTGACAGTCCGATGGAAGTTTTATTGTGCACATGTTCCTTCCAGATCTTAATTATTACGGAATAATTATGATCTGGAAGGAACATGTGCAGAATAAAATTGAATAACAAAATGTACATACATATTACGCTGTTTTAAGATGGTTAGTTGATCCTACAGGACGAGGAGAATAACTATAAGAAGCTAAAAAAATTATAATTTTCAGGTGCCTAGGAAAAGCAAAAGTTATCGAGGCGGAAGGCAAACACTCATTAAGAGCCAAGATAGTAGCTGAAGATCAACCAATAAAACAAATTTCAAGCTACACATATCTTTTAACGATGATGACGAATTTCCCAAACAAGAGACATCGGGAAAACGACGTTTTTGGAATGGAGAATAACGCATTTCCTAAGCTTGCCGTTACATCCCATTGGAAGTAGAGATATTGGCCGAACCATGGGTCATAGCAAGGACACTGAAGTCAGAACAGGTTAATAGTATAATCTTGGAAGAGAAGGTAAGTAAGTGTGTACCTTTAGTAATGGAGTAAATAACAATTTTTAGAAGTACGTGGACCATTCGCAAAGTAAGGTCCGATTGCTCGAGAAATGGAAACGACAGCGAAAATTTGATGAATCTTTGCACAGATGTGTTGTGTAGTGTCTCTAGTATGCCCATCAATCACGTCATGTCACTCTGTTCAGTTCTGAGCGCACAATGAGCACATCAAGATGCCTTGAAAGAAGTGTCTCCCACCAAGTGTGAGGGTCTACTGAGAGATACCGCCTGATACCACGCAGCCAGCATAACTGTCAAGCATTTCTTTCGTCATGACAATTCTTTCCCGCACTCTGCAGGGGCAGTGAAGATGCTCCTGCAGCGTTTTCGACAGGTAGTGTTCGATAACCCGCAATAGAGCCCATAACTGTCTCCCACTGAGTTTAGTTTCTGCTCTAATGAACCGCTGGCTATGAAGACAACATTTTGGTACAGTCAAAGAGCTGTAGACCACCGTAGAGATTTGGCGGACAGGACGATGGCGTTGGAAAGTCGGTATTCTTTTTTCTTTTTTTTTTTTGTCATCAGTCTACTGACTGATTTGATGCGGCCCGCCACGAATTCCTTTCCTGTGCTAACCTCTTCATCTCAGAGTAGCACTTGCAACCTACGTCCTCAATTATTTGCTTGACGTATTCCAATATCTGTCTTCCTCTACAGTTTTTGCCCTCTACAGCTCCCTCTAGTACCATGGAAGTCATTTCCTCATGTCTTAGCAGATGTCCTATCATCCTGTCCCTTCTCCTTATCAGTGTTTTCCACATATTCCCTTCCTCTCCGATTCTGCGTAGAACCTCCTCATTCCTTACCTTATCAGTCCACCTAATTTTCAACATTCGTCTATAGCACCACATCTCAAATACTTCGATTATCTTCTGTTCCGGTTTTCCCACAGTCCATGTTTCACTGCCATACAATGCTGTACTCCAGACGTACATCCTCAGAAATTTCTTCCTCAAATTAAGGCCGGTATTTGATATTAGTAGACTTCTCTTGGCCAGAAATGCCTTTTTTGCCATAGCGAGTCTGCTTTTGATGGCCTCCTTGCTCCGTCCATCATTGGTTATTTTACTGCCTAGGTAGCAGAATTCCTTCATTCACTTCGTGACCATCAATCCTGATGTTAAGTTTCTCGCTGTTCTCATTTCTACTACTTCTCATTACCTTCGTCTTTCTCCGATTTACTCTCAAACCATACTGTGTACTCATTAGACTGTTCATTCCGTTCAGCAGATCATTTAATTCTTTTTCACTTCCACTCAGGATAGCAATGTCATCAGGGAATCGTATCGTTGATAGCCTTTCACCTTGTATTTTAATTCCACTCCTGAACCTTTCGTTTATTTCCATCATTGCTTCCTCGGTGTACAGATTGAAGAGTAGGAGCGAAAGGCTACAGCCTTGTCTTACACCCTTCTTAATACGAGCACTTCGTTCTTGATCGTCCACTCTTACTATTCCTTCTTGGTTGTTGTACATATTGTATATGACCCGTCTCTCCCTATAGCTTACCCCTACTTTTTTCAGAATCTCGAACAGCTTGCACCATTTTATATTGTCGAACGCTTTTTTCAGGTCGACAAATCCTATGAAAGTGTCTTGATTTTTCTTTAGCCTTGCTTCTATTATTAGCCGTAACGTCAGAATTGCCTCTCTCGTCCCTTTACTTTTCCTAAAGCCAAACTGATCGTCACCTAGCGCATTCTCAATTTTCTTTTCCATTCTTCTGTATATTATTTTTGTAAGCAGCTTCGATGTATGAGCTGTTAAGCTGATTATGCGATAATTCTCGCACTTGTCAGCTCTTGCCGTCTTCGGAATTGTGTGGATGATGTTCTTCCGAAAGTCAGATGGTATATCGCCAGACTCATATATTCTACACACCAACGTGAATAGTCGTTTTGTTGCCACTTCCCCCAATGATTTTAGAAATTCTGATGGAATGTTATCTATCCCTTCTGCCTTATTTGACCGTAAGTCCTCCAAAGCTCTTTTAAATTCCGATTCTAATACTGGATCCCCTATCTCTTCTAAATCGACTCCTGTTTCTTCTTTTATCACATCAGACAAATCTTCACCCTCATAGAGGCTTTCAATGTATTCTTTCCACCTGTCTGCTCTCTCCTCTGCATTTAACAGTGGAATTCCCGTTGCACTTTTAATGTTACCACCGTTGCTTTTAATGCCACGACAAATGTTTAAGCGGGAGCGGCCACTCTGAAGAGAAGTAGTTGGAGGGTCGAGCTAAGTGTTGAAAATAAATTTTTTTTTGATTTTCACAGTGGTTTCCGTTTCTCGACTGAACGGAACTTACTTTCCGAACAGCCCTCGTATATGTACAGAGTGTTTCAAAAAGAAAAAAATGTTCAAATGTATGTGAAATCTTATGGGACTTAATTGCTAAGGTCATCAGTCCCTAAGCTTACACGCTACTTAACCTAAATGATCATGAGGACAAACACAGACACCCATGTCCGAGGGAGGACTCGAACCTCCGCCGGAACCAGGTTACAAAAGGACTGTACGTATTTCGAACACATACATTTATTAAAATGTTCGGCATATAACTACGAAACTAAGGGACACAGATTTACAGACCTCTCAAGCTTAGATTGCAGATGTTCAATGTTTCATCCACCAGCGACACCAAAAATATCACATCAATACTCCCATACTCGGGTAAGTGCGTCCATCGTCACTGATGCCATTGAAGTACGGAACCGGTTCTTCAACTCTTCTAGGTGGTGGCAGTGTAGGTGCATAAACGTTGTTAATGAAACCGCATGAGATGAAGTCACCAGGCGTCCAATCCGGTGACTTCGGAGGCCAACTAAGAAACGCTAAATCGTCGGCTATTTGACGACCAATCCACCGTCCCGGTAGAGTTATGTTCAGATATTCGCGCACTTGGCGCGCACCATGTCTTGTTGAAATATGAAGTTGTTCAGCCTCGGAAACAACCAGTTTGAGAACATAGCAAGGTACTGCCGAACGTTAACCGTGTTTCCATCAAAGAAGAATAGATCGTAAACAGATGAGTGGGACATCACACAGAACACATTGACTGCGGGAGAACCACGTACATGTCCATTGTATGCATGTGGGTTCTGTAGGCCCCTGCCCGCATCTCGTGGTCGTGCGGTAGCGTTCTCGCTTCCCAGGGTTCCCGGGTTCGATTCCCGGCGGGGTCAGGGATTTTCTCTGCCTCGTGATGGCTGGGTGTTCTGTGTTGTCCTTAGGTTAGTTAGGTTTAAGTAGTTCTAAGTTCTAGGGGACTGATGACCATAGATGTTAAGTGCCATAGTGCTCAGAGCCATTTGTAGGCCCCAAATTCGAACATTGGTTACTTCCCACTAAGGTGTAAAGTCACTTCATCACTGAGCACGACGTTTTGTGCGACAGTGTTATCACTGGCAGGAGTACTCTGAAGCTCTTCGTTAAATGCCACACGTTTGCGTTTGCCGTCATGACGTAGAGCCCGTAACAAAAAAATGGCTCTGAGCACTATGGGACTTAACGTCTGAGGTCATCTGTCCCGTAAAACTTAGTACTACTTAAACATTAATAACCTAAGGACATCACACACATCCATGCCCGAGGCAGGATTCGAACCTGCGGCCGTAGCGGTCGCGCGGTTCCAGACTGAAGCGCCTAGAACCGCTCGGCCACACCGGCCGGCAGCCTGTAACAATTCTAACTTGTATGACTTCATAACAAACCGGCATTTGAAAACATGCCAAATTGTTGTTGCAGGCAGTTGTCACTCTTGAGTGGCATGATGAGTTGATTTCGCAGGACTACGCTGGAAAGTGGTTTGAATTCGTACGACATTTTCGTGGAAACACGAGGATGGCCATGACTCTTTCCTTTGCATATACATCCTGTGTCTACAGACTGTCGGTACGATTTGTTAACGTTCCATCCATTCCAGAGATCAGTTTAGTACCTTATTCTGAAATGTCTTTGCACTGTAATCACAGACTCATATTTCGCATCTTCGAGAACACAAATTTTTCCCTGTTGCGTAGTAGCTATTTTTCAAAATGTGCTGGTAACTAAGCAAACAGAAGACAGCCTACATCTAGTGGCAATGAATATAAACTAGACAATGTATTCGTTCCTCCTATAACTGAGCCGAAGCGCAGAGATCCATAGTTTTGACACCATAATACACTGTAATAGGTGGTACGTAGTGGCCAAGCGGTTCTAGGGGCTTCAGTCCGGAACCACGCGACCGCTGCGGTCGCTGGTTCGAATCCTGCCTCGGGCATAGATGTGTGTGATATCCTTAGGTTAGTTAGGTTTAAGTAGTTCTAAGTCCTAGGGGACTGATGACCTCAGATGTTAAGTCCCATAGTGCTCAGAGCCTTTTGAACCATTTTTTTGTGACAGTACGAACAGGTACTCCGTACCGGTATGTTGGACAAAAAAAAATTCAGAACAACAGATTTTGAGATGTGTTACGATTGAACTTCTGCTGCGATTGAAATGATGCAAAAAGAGTGTTGTATTCACACTTCTAAAATTCTCAGAAGAGCGTTAAAATAACGTTTTAAGAGGACTAAATTTCAAAAACTTCCCCCGGAAGTTCACAGTACCGAAACCTCTTCTTTTACAAATCAAGCCCTGAAACACCCGGTAATTCACATATCATCACACAACTACGATTCTGTCGTTTCGTTACAATACATAAGTGACGAAGTAAATGGTGGGATAAGCGGTAGTATTGGTAGCTTTGGTAGGGAAAGAAACGTAAATGAATCAGAGATATATTGTTAGCCGACGACTTCTCTTTGTTTTTTTGTTTGTTCAAAATGTTTCAAATGGCTCTGAGCACTATGGGACAACTTCTGAGGTCATCAGTCCCTAGAACTTAGAACTACTTAAACCTCACTAACCTAAGGACATCACACACACCCATGCCCGAGGTAGGATTCGAACCTGCGACCGTAGAGGTCGCGTGGCTCCAGGCTGTAGCGCCTAGAACCGCTCGGCCACCCCGGCCGGCTTTTTGTTTGTTTTGCAGATAATTAGCACCTTACATCGTTTAATGTTAGTCCACTGTGTGTTCTATATCCTTACAGAATATGTGTCGCATTTTATAAGTGTAAGTAGGCTGTTTTTATATTGGTAACGCCACGTAGCGCTCTGTATGAAAATCACTGGCTGTGCTGTGTGCAGTCTGTGGCTGGTTTGCATTGTTGTTGGCCATTGTAGTATTGAGCAGTTGGCTTGTAACAGCGCGTAGCGTTGCGCAGTTGGAGGTGAGCCGCCAGCAGTGGTGGATGTGGGGAGAGAAGTGGTGGAGTTTTGAAACCTGTAAGACAGGATGTCATGAACTGCTATATATATTATGACTTTTCAACACTATTAAGGTAAATACATTGTTTGTTCTCTATCAAAATCTTTCATTTGCTAACTATGCCTATCAGTAGTTAGTGCCTTCAGTAGTTTGAATCTTTTATTTAGCTGGCAGTAGTGGCGCTCGCTGTATTGAAGTAGTTCGAGTAACGAAGATTTTTAGTGAGCTAAGTGATTTGTGAAAGGTGTAGGTTAATGTTAGTCAGGGCCATTCTTTTGTAGGGATTTTTGAAAGTCAGATTGCGTTGCGCTAAAAATATTGTGTGTCAGTTTAGTGTTGATCAGAATAGGTAAAGAGCGAAATGTCTGAGTGCGTTCAGTTCTGCTCAGCTGTTTGAGAATCAAATAATGTAAGAGGTTTATCAGCACAGTAATTAAATAATTTTTCTAAGGGGACGTTTCATAAGTAACAAAAATTATGTGTTAGCATGACGTCTGCGCTTTTATGTAACCACCGCAATTTCTTTTGATGCTAGTTCAGCTTACATTTGCAAACATAAAGATCTGTATTATTATGGTTGCATTTTGTACTCAACAGCCGCGCAGGTTAGCCGTGCGGTGTAAGGCGCCTTGCAACGGTTTGCGCGGCTCCCCCCGTCGGAGGTTGGAGTCCTCCTCCGGGCATGGGTGTCTATGTCGACCTTAGCGTAAGTTAGTTTCACTTAGATTAAGTAGTGTGTACCCCTAGGGAACTAACCACAAATTTTCCAATTTGAACTCAACAGAACGTTCTTTCTCCTGATAAAAACCGAGCGAGGCGGCGCAGTGGTTGGCACACTGCACTCGCATTCAGAACGACGACGTTTCAAACCCGCGTCCGGCCATCCTGATTTAGGTTCTCTGTGATTCCCTAAATCGTTTCAGGTAGATACTGGTATAGTTCCTTTGAAAGGGCAAGGCTGACATCCTTCCCCCATCCTTCCCTAACCAGGTGGACCGATGACATCGCTGTTTGGTCCCTTCCCCCAAACCAACCAACCAAACATCACGATCAAAAGTCAGAGTTTCCCGTTATTACTAATAAGTTGGCTGACTTATTTGGGGGAGGGGACCAAACAGTGAGGTCATCGGTCCCATCGGAGTAGGGAAGGATGGAGAAGGAAGTCGGCCGTGTCCGTTCAAAGAACCTAACACGACATTTGCCAGAAACGAATTAGGGAAATCATGGGACCGCTGACCTCGCTGTTTGGTCCCCCAAATCAACCAACCAACTTATCAGTAATAACAGGAAACTCTGCCCTTTGATTCTGATGGTTGGTTGGTTGGGTTGGGGGAAGGGACCAACTAGCGAGGTTAGGGAAGGATGGGGAAGGATGTCGGGCTTGCCCTTTCAAAGGAACCATACCAGCACCTGCCTGAAACGATGTAGGGAAGCCACAGAGAACCTAAATCAGGATGGCCGGACGTGGGTTTGAACCATCGTCCTCACGAATGTGAGTCCAGGGTGCTAACCACTGCGCCACCTCGCTCAGTAGCTGATAAGTCCGAAAGCTGTTTATGAATAGCAAAATTACGTGTTACACAAGATCGATGAAGTACTGAAGCGATGTTTGATTTGTTTTTGTTTTGGGATATTTTAATTTTACTTTTTTTTTAAAGAAAATAGCGTTTTGTATCGCGAGCTGGTAAATATATATTACAACAGCTCTCTCTTTCACGTTACAAATCAACCATTTCAATTTCAATTTTGCTATAAATACTGTTTATTTTTAAGTAACAGACCAGAGGACAGTTGAGCCGCGCACGGCTCGTGTTCTTCCCATTAATTGTTTGTCATCTTCTATTACGGTAGTCCTGCCTCGTTTTCTTATTCCATTTAGTGGCGTCACTAACTTCCTGCCTTAATTGCCTGTGAGTGGCAGCAGCAGCAGCACGTATCGATAAGCACACTGTCGTACCATCTCCGGAACGACCGATAGTATTTCCGGGTCGTCGTGTGTCGGGTAGTCAGTGAGTGGGAGACGCACCAGCAGTGCAGTCGCGACGGAGCAGCAGTCGCGGTCGGATGAGCAGTCCAGTCGGTCGGTTGGCGTGGAGCAGCAAGCAATCCCCCGTCGCACGAAGTCGGGCTGCAGCTGCTGGCGATGTGCATGCGCGGTCGGAGTGTGAGGTGCTGCTTGCGAATGCTACGAAGTTCGTCGCCCACCGATCTTGGACATGAAAGTTGAGTCCTCACTTAACTTACTACCGAGCCTCAGCTGTTCACATTTCTTCGTTTGATCCTGGTTGTCGCTTTTGGGACATTCCCGTGAGCAGCAACGTGTGTGTGTGTTTAAATCGGCTAACATTCCAGCCGCACTCCTGTGAAATTTAATTTAACTTAATTTACTCCCTGTTACTGAAGTTGACCATCGGTGTCTTCTGCATTGTGGCTGTTGAAGTTCCGGCTTCCTGTCCTGGTCGTTGACGTAATTTTAGGCAGTGTATTTATCTCGTCATGTTGTTTCTGTCGAACGCGGCGTGTAGTTCGACAGCTGAGGTGTTGTTGATCGTTGTGGGCGCCAATATTCTGCGTGCCGTGTATTGAAATCTTGTGGTCGTTTTGCTGGTTGCGGAGAGCGGAACAGATTTGGTTGATTAGTCAGTCGGCTGTCTGTTGGTTGGGTTGTATCTAGATTAAGAAGTCGTTGGACATGCTGCCTGCCTAAACAGGTGTTAGTGTTACAATCCCAGGGCGACCCTTGGAAACTTCTGAGCGCCGTTCCTTCTGTGTTACGTGGTAATTTCCCTCTTTGGATTTTAGTTATTTGGTTGATGTGTGGCTTTCAGCCGAGTATCAATATCTCTTAAATTAATGTCCTTGTCTTGCTCTTAAGGCATGAGATTGTTATTCTTTATTTTATTTGAAATGTTTTAAGATACGGCCTTCTGCCCTTTAAAATTGAAATTATTCTTCTAGGGCTGAAGTCGTTAAATTATTTATTGGTCAGCGGCCTTCAGCCGGGCTTTAATATCTCTTAAATTAATCTTCTTCTCTTGCCCTTAAGGCATAAGATTGTTATGCTTTTGAATGGGGCCTTCAGCCCAATTCACATGAAATATTTTAAAATAAAGCCTTCTGCCTTTTGATTGAAACTAGTCTTATTGCTTAATATGTGAACTCCAGCCTAGTTCCATTAAAATTAAATTGCTAAGGCCTTCAGCCGATTAGACTGAAGATTTAGAAAATATTCTTGGGTGAAACCTCCAGAAGAACCTTGTATTTCGCTTTTGCTTAAGCCCAGTGTCTTGAATTTTGAATGTGGCCTTCAGCCGATCTGAAGTTAATCAAAGGAGGTCGATTAAAGTTTTGAGTGTTTTGCATCCTTGTTGTAATACTGTGTGTTGATAAATAAAGTTTGTATGTTGAGTACAACTGACAGGAACTCATTTTGGCCCCTTTCCACAACCTAATCCGCTCTGTCCTGCTAGCCCAGGCGTTTCAATAGCTATCTATAACAAAAATGTTTCGCAAGTTATGTGGCTGTTTGTACACTACTGGCCATTAAAATTGCTACACCACGAAGATGACGTGCTACCTACGCGAAATTTAACCGACAGGAGGAAGATGATGTGATATGCAAATGATTAGCTTTTCAGAGCATTCACGCAAGGCTGGTGCCGGTGGCGACACCTGCAACGTGCTGACATGAGGAAAGTTCCCAACCGATTTCTCATACACAAACAGCAGTTCACCGGCGTTCCCTGGTGAAACGTTGTTGTGATGCCTCGTGTAAGGAGGAGAAATGCGTACCATCACGTTTCCGACTTCGATAAAGGGCGGATTGTAGCCTATCGCGATTGCGGTTTATCGTATCGCGATACTGCTACTCGCGTTGGTCGAGATCCAATGACTGTTAGCAGAATATGGAGTCGGTGGGTTCAGGAGGGTAATACGGAACGCCGTGCTGGATCTCAACGGCCTCGTATCACCAGCAGTCGAGATGACAGGCATCTTATCCGCATAGCTGTAACGGATCATGCAGCCACGTCTCGATCCCTGAGTCAACAGATGGGGACGTTTGCAAGACAATAACCATTTGCACGAACAGTTCGACGACGTTTGCAGCAGCATGGACTATCAGCTCCGAGACCATGGCTGCGGTTACCCTTGACGCTGCATCACAGACAGGAGGGCCTGCGATGGTGTACTCAACGACGAACCTGGGTGCACGAATGGCAAAACGTCATTTTTTCGGATGAATCCAGGTTTTGTTTACAGCATAATGATGGTCGCATCCGTGTTTGGCGACATCGCGGTGAACGCACATTGGAAGCGTGTATTCGTCATCGCCATACTGGCGTATCACCCGGCGTGATGGTATGGGTTGCACGTCTCGGTCACCTCTTGTTCGTATTGACGGCACTTTGAACAGTGGACCATTACATTTCAGATGTGGTACGACCCGTAGCTCTACCCTTCATTCGATCCCTACGAAACCCTACATTTCAGCAGGATAATGCACGACCGCATGTTGCAGGTCCTGTACGGGCCTTTCTGGATACAGAAAATGTTCGATGTTCGACTGCTGCCCTGGCCAGCGCATTCTCCAGATCTCTCACCAATTGAAAACGTCTAGTCAATGGTGGTCGAGCAACTGCCTCGTCACAATACGCCAGTCACTACTCTTGATGAACTGTGTTATCGTCTTGAAGCTGCATGGGCAGCTGTACCTGTACACGCCATCCAAGTTCTGTTTGACTCGATGCCCAGGCGTATCGAGCCCGTTATTACGGCCAGAGGTGGTTGTTCCGGGTACTGATTTCTCAGGATCTATGGACCCAAACTGCGTGAAAATGTAATCACATTTCAGTTCTAGTATATTATATTTGTCCAATGAATACCCGTTTATCATCTGCATTGTCTTCTTGGTGTAGCAATTTTAACGGCCGGTTGTGTATATCCTCCTTTAGGCTCTAGACAGTTCACCACTTCAGGTTTCTTGGGGACTTTAGTAAGACAGTGATCTCATACGCAAATGAGTTAACGCCCGATACGTAGATGTAAAGCGTTTACGATCTTCACTAGCTACTAGAAAAATTACCCTTGTCTACACTCAGCTCACGGTAGTTTTACATCTACAGCTGGAGCATCACATATACACTGCCCCTTGCCAAGTTGCATCGCCAAACCACGCGCCTTCTTATGTGTACAGAACTATAGCAGAAATTGTGGCGTCATTATTAATATGGCTCACTGCCGTTGGGGTACTGGTAGAGGCGAGAAACGGAAGTACGCATCAAATCCGTTGCGGGGCTCGTGACGAGAAAAGACGCCTGCCCGCGCCTGCTCACCTAATTTTCGGCTTGACCTTTGCGACTGCCGGCGTCCTCCGGCGCTTCAGCCGTCCCACCAGCCAGGGCCCGCGTTTCTGCAATTGGCCAGAATGGCCGCGCTGCCCCTCCCATTGGCCGGCCGCCGCTGACTCACGTGTCGGTTTGTGCCCGGCAGCCTGGAAGGGGCTTAAGGCAGACCGGACCACACCGGACCAGAGCAGCGGCGTACGGGAGGTCTGGCGGCTTTTTGCGCGGCACGCCGACACGCCACGTGACGCGCTTTAATGCGACGTAATGGCTCAAATACAGGGAGACTCGACACCGCCGCTACAACTACCACGGGCTGCATCCTCGCTGATGAATGGCAGCTGCGTGGCGCATCGCTCATCTTACGTCGCCTGCTTCAGCAGATATGTGCGAAGAAATAATCGAAGCTCGACAGTATACGCTGAAGCGCCACAACAGAAACTGGTATAGCATTGCGTATTGAAATACAGAGGTATGTAAACAGGCAGAATACGGCTCTGCGGTCGGCAACGCCTGTATAAGACAACAAGTGTTATCATGATTTCAGTGAGTTTGAACGTGGACATAGCATCTCCGAGGTAGTGATGAAGTCGCTATATTCCACCATTTCACGAGTGAATATCAGGACTCCGGTGGAACATCAAATCTCCGGTATCACTGCGGCCGGAAACAGATCCTGCGAGAACGGGACCAACGACGACTGAAGAGACTCGTTCAGCGTGACAGAAGTGTAACCCTTCAGCAAATTGCTGCAGATTTCAACGTTGGAACATCAATAAGTGTCACCATGCGAACCATTTAACGAAACATCATCGGCATTCGGAGCCAAAGGCCCACTCGTATACCCTTGATGACTGCACGACACAAAGCTTTACACCTCGCCTGGGCCCGTCATCACCGACATTGGGCTGATGGTGACTCGAAACATCTTGCCTGGTCGGAAGAGTCTCGTTTCAAATTGTACCGCGCTGATGGACGTCTACGTACTGTTCAGAAGAGATCCCCACCCCGTCGTTCTCTTATAGATTTTTGGACAGCCCTGCAGGGTTCATGGTGACAGTTCCACCCAGCACTACTTCTTTCGTTTCGATGGTTCACATCATTATCTTCAAAAATGGTTCAAATGGCTCTGAGCACTGTGGGACTTAACTTCTGAGGTCATCAGTCCCCTAGAACTTTGAACTACTTAAACCTAACTAACCTAAGGACTTCACACACATCCATGCCTGAGGCAGGATTCGAACCTGCGACCGTAGCGGTCGCGCGGTTCCAGACTGTAGCGCCTAGAGCCGCTCGGCCACACCGGCCGGCTCATTACCTTCACGTGGAGAATTATTTACATAGCTGGTGTTGGCGAAGAGTGCGGACGTCTTTTCACAGTAGAAGACCAAGGACAGTGTAGGTTATATTGCGTCTTCCTCTAATGATAAAAACATGAATCAATGGACCCTGCGTGTCACCAGGGGACTGTTCAAGCTGGTGTAGGCCTGTAATAGTGTAAGGCGTGTGTAGTTGGAGTCATATGGGAATCCAGATACGTCTAGATACGATTCTGACAGGTGACACGCACATAAGCATCCTGTCTGATCAGCTGCATCCCATCATGTCCACTGTGCATGCCGAAGGACTTGGGCAGTTCCAGCAGGACAATGCGACACCCCACACGTCCAGAATTGCTACAGAGTGCCTTCAGGAGTTTAAACACTTTCGCTGGCCACCAAACTCCCCAGACATGAACATTATTGAGCATATCCTTGCAACGTATTGTTCAAAAGAGATCTCCACCCAATCGTACTCTTACAGATTTTTGGACAGCCTTGCAGCATTCATGGTGTCAGTTCCCTCCAGCACTACTTCAGACATTAGTCGAGTCTATGCCACATCGTGTTGCGGCACTTCCGCGTGCTCATGCGGGCCCTACATGATATTAGGCAGGTGTACCAGTTCCTTTGGCTCTCCGGTGTATTTTGAACGAAATATGAGGACTGAACTAGGGTGAACAATCATGCATTAACAGCAGTGGGTTGATTTTGGAGTGCCAAATACCCTGAACTCTCCTACTTTGTGATCATCAGACCTGTTTACCGCGCATGTTGATGGGTCTTAAGTATAATACAAATAAAACAGTTTCTGCGTCAGTCACATGTTTACTTTGCCACTACTAGTTTCGATGCTTCACATCATCATCTTCAGGTGGAACTGTTTATTTACGTAGCTGGTGCTGGCGAAGAGTACGGACGTCTTTTCACAGTAGAAGACCTAGGATAGTGTAGGTTATATTGCCTCTTTCGCTAATGATAAAAACATCTTGTTGGGAAAAAGTACTTTTGAGGTTATAAAACATGAATTTCTGACAGTGAATTGTGTTTACAAGTCGTAAAAATTCTGCCTGATGTATGTCCTCTCCATTGCACATTACGTTTACACTGTCACTTCATACATGTACATGTAACAGATATGCTTGTTTACATTGGGTACAAAGATAAGAGATTAAATGGTTTCTAAATAAATGGTCAGAAGGATTAGTAAATATTGCAACAAAAGCCCAAGTTTTGCAATTGTACAGTAGATTTTATAGTGGAAATAATGTATGCAACAGGTACAAGAATTGTCAGCTGTTATATAGCATGGCTTACACTGGAGAGATCCGGCTTGGCGTATAAAATAGTCTCTTTATAAAACCCGCACAAGTTGAAAAATAAAAGTGAAATGCCAGAAGCATCTCAGAACTAACTTAGGTACAAACTTTCTTAATTTTTGACTTGTATTATTGAAAGTTACGCGGGAACTGTCTCTTAAAAACGGCTTATTGCCTGTCAGTTATATAACACTGCCTCTCAGCTTTACGCGGGAATTGTCTCTTAAAAACGGCTTATTGCCTGTCACTTATATAACACTGCCTCTCAGCATTGCAATTTTAACTTCACAGTCTTGTTATTTTTATAATTATATACTTGGATTTAGGTCTTAGTTCTTGTTCTCTTGTCTGAACTTTTTATTTTCTAGAGTAAGCTTCTGTACAGCGCTACACTCCTGACAAACATCTTCAAAGATGACTTCCTAATAATTAAATTTATGCATGAAATAAAAAATAGCGCACGCCACGCGAATAATTCAGAAATTATCCCACCGAAATGTACTCCACATTTCCAATCCTGTGATACTTATTTTTATAGCCAGATTAACATTTTCACGAAAAAAGTTCAAATGCACCGACTTGTTAAAGACCAATAGAGAAACCGTTTTGTGAAAATATTACTTAATAATACAGTCTTCAGTTCTGTATCAGTTAAGCGCACGTCCTTTCACTGAAATGATCAAATAAACATGGTTTGCGTCGAAAGTCACTGAAGGAAGAAAAATCTTTTTGAATGTAAATGAACTGTGTTTTCCAACACCACATCTGAAAAAATCATGTGGTTGCAGGTAAGTACCTTTATATTAGACGTACGTGTGCTCTACGAACTTGCGTGTCGGTTGTTTCTACGGCAAAAACCATACAGAAATATGTTCTAGCACAGCAAGCGATAGCGAGTAAGACTATTCTGTAATTTATTCTGCAACAAACGGAATACACTTCTGAAGAAAGTTTGTTGTAATGATTGATTTATTAATGAAATTACTACGGCGAAGATGACTCTTTTTGAATAATTTTGCATGACATATACTGTTAAATGGCATATACTATTTAATGATTGTTACGCAAAAATGTTCAAATGTATGTGAAATCTTATGGGACTTATCTGCTAAGGTCATCAGTCCCTAAGCTTACACACTACTTAATCTAAATTAGATACTCTGTAGGATAAAAATGGAAAAAAATACATGGAGAGGGTCTGAACGTATAACACGAAAGTAGTAGCCATGAACCCTAGCCACTGCGCTGCACTCGCTAGGTCGAAGCATGGCTACCAATAGGGTATACGTTTTAAGCATAAAACTTCAACATCGATTTTCTTGGAGACTTCTTGGAGACTAAGGACTGTTGCATGAAAAACAGCCTACATAGGTGCTTAAGACAGTCCCTTTACAAAAGTTATGGTTTACAGCTTGGCTCACGCTCGATGAAATTTGTAACTACGAGGCGTATTTTTAAGTAAGTACCGTTAGGAAATTAAAGAAATACGTGCCAAGATATCTCAATAATTTTGTTTTTACATGAAAGCCTGTACATTAATCTACGCACTGACGCCATTACAGTCTGATTCATCCTTGTTTACGTTGTGTACTGAGTGTTTAAGATGCCTCCGATAATAGTGAGTCCCGCCGACTGTGAAGTACGGTGTTATAAGATTTCTTAGTGCTAAAGGCCTTAAAGCGATCCATATTCATCGTGAGATCTGTGCAGTTTACGGAGAAAACATGATGAGTGATGGAATGGTAAGAAAGTGGGTGAGAGCATTTAAAGATGGCCACACAAATGTGCACGATGAACACCGGAGTGGACGTCCTTCGGTCCTTAATGAAAGTTTGGTGCAGGAAGTGGACAATAAGGTGAGTGAAAACAGGCGCTTTACGATTTTCTCCTTGCGGGATGACTTCCCTAATGTTTCTCGTAGTGTTTTGTATGGCATTGTGACCGAGCACTTGAATTACCGAAAATTGTGCGCACGTTGGGTACCGAAAATGTTGACGGATGCGCACTAAACCAAACGTTTAGACAGTGCATTGAGCGGTACCACAACGACGGTGACGATTTCTTAAGCCAAATTATTACGGGCGATGAAACATGGATGGCATACGTCACACCAGAATCAAAGCAACAATCCATGGAAGTTGAGCAAGGCCATCGTTTTGCTAAAAGACAATGCCCGTCCGCATATGGCGAATCAGACCAAAGATTTCACCACATCTTCTCGATGAGAAACTCTAGATCATCCTCCGTACAGCTCCAATCTTGCGCCCAGTGACTACCATCTGTTCCTGCACTTGAAGAAACACCTGGACGGTCAGCGTCTTCACGTCGATGACGCAGTCAAAACAGTGGTGATGCAGTTGTTAACAAGTCAGGCGGCAGACTTCTATGAGCAGTGTATTCAAAAACTGGTACAATGTTATGACAAGTGCCTCAATATTGACGGAAATTATGTAGAAATGTATATTAAGGTACAGGCTTTCATGCAAAAATAAAATTATTGAGATATCTAAGGACGTCTTTTTTTATTTCAAAACGGTACTTACTTAAAAAACACGCCTCGTACATAATGTCATATTGCATATTCATCGCTTTTTTACGCTTTTGACGCTATGAAGATGGTTGTAGAATGCAACAGAAATCAGTGCTTTAATTGTGCAAGGAAAAGAATTTGCTGTCTAGGCATTAAAAATTTCTTAAATTAAAGAATTTTTTGTTCCAAACTACATTAAGACCGCTGACTCCTCACTGACAATGTCAGGCTTCACTATTAAATTTATACTTGATGCTAACAAATTTATCTTTTTCCGAAATATCTTTCTTCCTCTTGCAAATCTGCTCTTTATATCCTCTCTACGTAAGCTATATTCTGTTTTTTCGCTACCCAATTGAGAAAAATCTACTACTATAACCGATATATTGAACAACATCGGGGATAGTCTACAATTCTCTCTCGCTTCCTTCTGAACTACTGCTTATCTTTCCTGTACTTCTACCTTCAACATGCAGTCTGGTTTCTGTATAATTCGTGAATAACTTTTCTCTCCCTGTATTTTATCACTGCGGCCTTTAAAATTTCAAAGAGCGCATTCCATTCAACATTGTTGAAGGTCTTCTCTAAACACAAAAATGATACAAAGGTAGTTTTGCCTTTTTCAACCCAAATTCTACGTCCGGGAGGCAGAATTGTCTTATGTCTTACTACATTTCTCCGAATCCTAAACTTATCTACCTGGTGTCAGCAATCTGCAACCATGACTTATTAAACTCATGTTCGATAATACACTTGTCGGTACCTACCTTCTTTGGAATTGCGATCATTACATAGCTTTTTAAATCTGGGTATATTTCGCTTGTCTCACATACAACGTAATTCAGATAAGGCGTTTTCCTCTGTAACATATAACTTAAACAATTTAAATGATATTTTTATCAGTTTTTGTTAGGGAGCCTAGAAATGATCAAAGTTTTAATGGTGAATTCAACATGCTGTAATCAGATGCATGTTTTGGAGGCAGAATAGTGGTTTAAGTGAATATTTTCAAACGAATTCCCATTGTCCTGGATGCTTACTCAACGAACCATCAGCCTAGATAGAAGAAAAAATACAGTTTATTACATATTAATTTGCATTTATTTAGCTGAAATATCAGTTATCATTGCACTAGTAAATATACAGCTTCATTGAACAGACGTGGAAAGCTACTAACTCCCGATTCAGGTCAAAGTCCAACGTTAGTTAGGTTTTCTGACGTCCAATCGACAACGAGGTAATTAGATCGGCGCACAATCTCAAATTAGGCAGGGGTCGCGAAGGGAATTGGCCGCGTCATTTTAAAGGAACTATCCCAGCATTTTCCTGGGGCGATTTAGGGAAATCATGGAAAACCTAAATCTGGATGGCCGGGCGAGGATTGGAGCCATCGACCTCCCAGAAGTGAGTCCGTGGAGTCCGCCAACTCGCTCGGTAAAATTCAGTGTGTTCTGTATGGGCATTGCCCACTGTAATTTCAGGACTGCTTTCTTTCTTCTTATTTTTGTTTCACAACGTCCATACGTCCACACCATAAGTGAGAAAAAAATGGGACTGAGATCGAGGGATGCTAGAAGTAATTCGATCAGCTGTGCCAAGCAAATTAATTTGGAAGGAGCTCTAAGAAAATATAGCGGATTATGGAATGAGATGACAAGAAAGAGAAAGACGGAATGCTGCGTGGCGAGTGAACTGATAGAGTGTGAGGAAGCTGACGAATATGGAGAGATGCGGACGTTACGGAAGTCTGTGCAGCTGAGGCGAAGTGGCGGCGGTGACTGCTAATAGTTGCGCTAAGCGCGGGGCGGCGACCCGAGAGTGTTTCGCGGAAAAAGCGGATCGGGAGTCACTACAAGGCTAATGTGACAGTGTAGACGGCAGAAGCTGGAGGCCGGGAGGCCAGTCGGCGGCTGGACGGGCAGCTGATGAGGCTGGAAGAAGGCGCGTCACGGCGGCGAGCGACGCATCGGCCCATGTGGGGCTGCCATCTGGGGAGCCGGCCACTTGTCACGGGAAGCCACGGCAGCACACCTGCCCGCCCGCCTGCCTGTGGAGGCGCTTCACGTGGGAGCCGTCCCTCTCTCAGCTGCTGCGCTTCTCACTGAGCGAGAGGCAGAAGAAGGAGAGGCAGGGCAGAGGGAGAGAAAGGGGGAGGAGAAATAGAGAAAGGGAGAGGTGGGAGGGACAGATCATGGGAAGCAACTTAGAGTGAGAGAGAATGAGAGAAGAGAGAGAGAGTGGGAGAGAGGGAGGGAGAGAGAGAGGGAGAGGTAGAGAGAGGGACGGAGAGACAGAGAAAGAGAGAGAGAGCTACAGACAAAAAGTAAACGTCAATGAGAGAGACACACATGGAGAGAGTTGGGAGTAAGGGGGGGGGGGGCAGAGAATTAACCCAATATGGGAAGAAAGAAATTGCAATTATGGCTCAGCATCAGCTGCAGAATGTGCCAAAACAAATGAAAATTTGTGCCAGACCAGGACTAGAACCCGAATTTCCCAGTTTTCATGAGTGGTCGCCTTAGCCACTTCTTTTTTCTTTGTAATCTCATTTTGTTCGTTTTCGTCCGTTGTATCTGCTCGGGGCGGACGTCGGGAGACGCCCGATTCGGTTCGTCGTTGATCCATTAACTCAGTTTTTTTATTACAGAGGGCAGCTAACCCTCTGACCGAACACGCTAAGTTGCCGTGACGGCTAGTCACTCCACCTATCCAGGCACGCATACAGGAGAAGCCCAAATCATCACTAGCTCTGGTGTCTACCCTCCCTTGCGCTTTAACTACACTACTGGCCATTAAAATTGGTACACGACGAAGATGACGTGCTACAGACGCGGAATTTAACCGACAGGAAGAAGATGCTGTGATATGCAAATGGTTACCTTTTCAGAGCATTCACACAAGGTTGGCGCCGGTGGCGACACCTACAACGTGCTGACATGAGCCCGCATCTCGTGGTTGTGCGGTAGCGTTCTCGCTTCCCACGCCCGTGTTCCTGGGTTCGATTCCCGGCGGGGTCAGGGATTTTCTCTGCCTCGTGATGGCTGGGTGTTGTGTGCTGTCCTTAGGTTAGTTAGGTTTAAGTAGTTGTAAGTTCTAGGGGACTGATGACCATAGATGTTAAGTCCCATAGTGCTCAGAGCCATTTGAACCATTTGCTGACATGAGGAAAGTTTCCAACCGATTTCTCATACACAAACAGCAGTTGATCGGCGTTGCCTGGTGAAACGTTGTGATACCTCGTGTAAGGAGGAGAAATGCGTACCATCACGTTTCCGACTTTGATAAAGGTCGGATTGTAGCCTATCGCGATTGCGGTTTATCGTATCGCAATATTGCTGCTCGCGTTGGTCGAGATCCAATGACTGTTAGCAGAATATGGAGTCGGTGGGTTCAGGAGGGTAAACGGAACGCCGTGCTGAATCCCACCGGCCTCGTATCACTAGCAGTCGAGATGACAGGCATCTTATCCGCATGGCTGTAACGGATCGTGCAGCCACGTCTCGATCCCTGAGTCAACAGATGCGGACGTTTGCAAGACAATAACCATTTACACGAACAGTTCGACGACGTTTGCAGCAGCATGGACTATCAGCTCGGAGACCATGGCTGCGGTTACCGTTGACGCTGCATCACAGACAGAAACGCCTGCGATGGTGTACTCAGCGACGAATCTGGGTACACGAACGGCAAAACGTCATTTTTTCGGATGAATCCAGGTTCTGTTTACAGCATCATGATGGTCGCATCCGTGTTTGGCGACATCGCGGTGAACGCACATTGGAAGCGTGTATTCGTCATCGCCATACTGGCGTATCACCCGGCGTGATGGTATGGGGTGCCTTTGTTTACACGTCTCGGTCTGTTTGACTCAGTGCCCAGGCGTATCAAGGCCGTTGTTACGGCCAGAGGTGGTTGTTCTGGGTACTGATTTCTCAGGATCTATGCACCCAAATTACATGAAAATGTAATCACATGTCAGTTCTTGTATAATATATTTGTCCAATGAATACCCGTCTATCATCTGCATTTCTTTTTGGTGTAGCAATTTTAATGGCTAGTAGTGTATATTACTGTGATTCCGGCATACGGTGGACACCGTTTTATCTCGTCATTGACTTGCTATTGCATGAACTATTGCAGTGCAGTGTCTGAAATACTGCGTTGACCTTCAACGGAGGCACAGATTTAACAATGAACTCGCGAATTGATGTTATGTTTCCGTATCGGATATAGAAAATTTCAGAAGAAATCCCGATTCCCCACTTGTCACGGATGGTCACCTTCACCATTTTGACTATCCTAGCGTGGTACCAGGAGCGGTCCAAGGCAATAACAGGAGTAGTGTCTCACCCTGTGCAGGAACCAAAGTAATATAGCGCAAGCACAAAGGAGTCTAGCCACCAGGACAAATGGAGATCGAGATCACTCGTGACAAATGGGAAATCCTGCATCGAGACCCCTCTGGTACAATTCTTAATTTGCTCTGAAATATTCTACAGCTGACAGGGTAACATAATGGCAGTTTGCGAGTACATTCTTAATCAAATGCGGCTGTTGATCGTCAGCTTAGGGGGGGGGGGGGTCTTTTGGGGGAAGAGACCAAACTGCAAGGACATCGGTCTCATCGGATTAGGGAATGACGGGGAAGGAAGTCAGCCGTGCTCTTTCAAAGGAACCATCCCGGCATTTGACTGGAGCGATTTAGGGAAATCACGGAAACCTAAATCAAGATGGCCGGACGCGGGACTGAACCGTCGTCCTCCCGAATGCGAGTCCAGTGTGCTAACCACTGCGCCACCTCTCTCGGTTCAGCTTAGGGTCACATACACGGCGCTGCTGTAGAGCGAGAGGTTTGGAGAGAACATAAGGCTATATGGACAGAGAGAAAGAAAGAGAGGCAGAGTGCGAGGGGTCTAAGGCGCTGCAGTCATGGACTGTGCGGCTGGTCCCGGCGGAGGTTCGAGTCCTCCCTCGGGCATGGGTGTGTGTGTTTGTCCTTAGGATAATTTAGGTTAAGTAGTGTGTAAGCTTAGGGACTGATGACCTTAGCAGTTAAGTCCCATAAGATTTCGCACACATTTGAACATTTGAACAGAGGCAGAGTGAGCGAATATGTGTGTGTGTGTGTGTGTGTGTGTGTGTAAGGCAGACAGACAGACAGAGAGAGAGAGAAACAGAGAAACAGAGAGAGAGATACAGAGCGAGAGATACTGACTGATGTGAAAGACAAAAAACAGGGTGAGAGAGATAGAGAGACGCAAACAACTGCAGGCAGAAGTAAGTTAGAGATGGGCAGGACGGGGCGGGGCGGGGTGTAGGGAGAATGTCAAGACGAAAAGAGGAGACCAAAAGAGAAAGAGAGAGAGGGTGAGAGAGAGCGTGGGGAATGTAGCAGGAACGAAAGATCAATACGCAAGGAAGTACCAAGAAACTATTTATGATGGGAGTATTGTTTCCTTTTATTGATTTCAAGGTGTTCTCGCTCTTTATATTCATTCCTAATCTTTTCATCTTTTCAGTACCCAGCGTTGTCAGTATCTTATGCTTCAAATAGCTTCAGATATGCTTTCCATATAGACCTGAGAATACCCTGTCAACGATGTCCACAGTCGTGGCCTCCCTTACAACATTTTTGTCTTCTTTTTTGTATCATGGGATCTTCAGCTTTTTCAAATTCGGTCCGATACTGAAGTACATTACTCTCACATTTTTACTTATCATACAAATTAGTGTCTATGCTGGAGCAGAGATGCAAAACACTCCAAAGTACGTTACATGTCATGGACATGATCGCATCAGCAAAGGATGTCGTCCTCATGTAGAAATATTACATTTTTGCGACAAAAACACAGGATTTTTATCACGTTGTACATGTGTTTGAGTTAAATCACCATTGTTAAATATAAATCATTTCCTTCTTAAGTGCTTTTCGTGCCAACGACTGGCAGTTTCTTGAAGTAGCACACTAGACGGTCCCGAAATTATGTTGCATCTTTATCTGCAGCCCCAATATAAAGAAAATGTCCCATTGGCATCAAAGTCATTAGAGACGGTGCACAAGCTCGGACTGTGTCAAGAATGAGGAAGGAAATCGGCCGCGCCCTTTGACAGGAACCATCCTGGCATTGTCTGGAGTGATTTAGTTAAATCAGGGAGATCTTTAATCTGGATGGCCGGACGCTGGTTTGAAGTTATCTAAGTTGGTTTTTGTGGTTCATCCCCTGCACTACTCGCCCTAATGCTCTTCCGGTTATTTTTCGTTGACGACTTCCCTTCTTCATCTGATGGGATTCCGTGACTACGTACCTTAGTGGCACCCCCGTGTGCTAATCTTTGTAACAATACTGTTAGCACTTTTACTTAGGTTTACTTTTATTGGCCGTCCTTAACTAATTTTTTTAAGTATATGGATCACAAGGGCACTTTCCTTTCTATGTAGAACCATCTTAAAACGCTGCTTTAATGCAGTGAAACCAGTCGTGATCATCACTTAACTTGCATTTCTATTCAAGTTCAATTTACCATGAATTTCAACGGCTGTGGCTGCCCGTATTATAAAGTTATATGTTCGCTAAGTTACCCACATCATTTATAGACACAATGGACACAAAATTTTCCCTCAGGAGACATCACGGTACTGTAGTATAACACCGCCCTACCTTTGATAACGGCCTCAATTAGAGGAGGAAAAGGTTCACATGTTTCTTCATGTACGTCGTACTTATCTGAAGCCACTCGTTGATGGGCATAACTCATAGAGGTACCAAACTACGGGGACGTTCATTTCTACAATTCACCCAGTGTTTCATATACTCCCATACACTTTCTACGGGGGTGAGATCCACTAATGTCGAGGTCCCATAAGGTGCCTGAGTGCTCATCAATGCAGGAACACTTGCCTGAAGCTCTGCGAACGCGACAGTTGTCCCCCCGGAAGATGGGAGTGTCCACAATAAACTCACTACGAAAGTGTAGGAGGCAGAGCAACACTTCGTCACCAAGAAAGTGGAAATAAACATTATGCTCCATGTAAGGGCATGCACTTCAGCTTTGCGGAGCCCACTTCAGTAAAACCCTACTGCATGTGCGACCCAGTCATACGTTACAAGACTACCCACTTTCACGTTGCCTGCAATAGGAGCGGAATTATTGTTTAATATGTTCATATATAACATGGTCACACGTATAGAAAAGGTTTTCTCGGAAACCTAGTTCATACTCACGGTAAACTCCTCACAGTACGTAAAACGCCCCAAAAACATCAGAAAACCACCTCGGATCGTATAGTCCCTACAAATCACAGTCGCATGTTTATCCACTTGGAAGTCAGTGGAAAAAGCTGAACGATTCACGTGCTGGCACGCTACCGTTTGAACATGATTACTGCTCATGGCTTACAGCTCGTAAATATTTCAAAAACGTTACGATTCAATGCAAAGAGCTGCTGATGAAAATTTATTTATTATACCACATGTTTCGCTCCATAGGCTATATCACTACGTATCAGTAATATTTATAACAGCTTAGAACGCTATATAAATTCTAAGGAATCATGGTCTCTTATATTAATTGATGCTGTTGCTTTTGTACCGACTCCCAAGCTGTTGTAAATAGTTTTATGATACTTGATAATGGTCTGTGTAGCCAAAACTGACTGCATAGTAAAGAAATTTTTGTCAGCCGCTCTTAGCGGTGAACCATGACGATCTACAAATGCCAACTACAGCTAACTCTATACTTCTATTCACCCCTTCCTTCCCCCCCCCCCCCCTCCCCCAACACACATACTTAATTACCAGACTTGATGCCTCTGGATGTATCGTATCAGACTATTCGTCCTTTCAGTCACATTGTGTCATAAATTTCTTTCCTCACCATTACGTCTTCGTTAGTTATCTGTTTCTATCGTAAGCATCATTCTGTAGTACATATTTCAAAAGCTGCTCTTTCCGTCCGTACCGTTTATTGTCCACGTTTCACTCCCGCCCGCCGGCCGCGGTGGTCTAGCGGTTCTGGCGCTGCAGTCCGGAACCGCGGGACTGCTACGGTCGCAGGTTCGAATCCTGCCTCGGGCATGGGTGTGTGTGATGTCCTTAGGTTAGTTAGGTTTAAGTAGTTCTAAGTTCTAGGGGACTTATGACCTAAGATGTTGAGTCCCATAGTGCTCAGAGCCATTTGAACCATTTTCTCTCCCGCCCAAGACTACACCAGCGACATATACTTTCAGAAAAGAATCCTAAAACTTAAATCTATAACTGATTTTAACAAATTCGTCTTTTTCGAAATTATTTTTGTTGCTACTGTCAGCCTATATTTTATACACTCTATACTTCGGCCATAGTCAGTCATTTTACTACTCACATAAAAAAGAGTTGGTATGTAGGACACGCGCAGCCTGAAAATGGGATTTTAAAATCCCGAAACCAATAGTGGTTTGAATAAATAATTAATACAACTGAAGCTCAAAAATGGTTTAAATGTCTCTGAGCACTATGAGACTTAACATCTGAGGTCATCAGTCCCCTAGACTTAGAACTACTTAAACCTAACTAACCTAAGGTCATCACACACATCCATGCCCGAGGCAGGATTCGAACCTGCGACCGTAGCAGCAGTGCAGTTCCGGACTGAAGTGCCTAGAGCCGCTCGGCCACAACGGCCGGCTTACAACTGAAGCAGATTTCTCTAAATTAACTATCAAATAAAAGAACTCATTTTCTATCCAAGCCTGGCTAAACACGTTTTTATTCAAAGTGATAGTTTCTTATTTGTTAATATTCATCCCATAAACTCTTTTCAAGGCACTGTCACTCCTCTTCAACAGATCTTCCTTGTTATTCTCCGCCTCTTACAGTATCATTACCTTTAGAAATTTCTCTTCAATTTCCTTTATAGCTTCCTCAACGTACGGAGTGAACAACTTGGGGACTAGGATACAAACATAAATTACTTGCTTCTCAGCTACTGCTTCCCTTTCATGCGCTTCGACTGTTATAGCTGCAGTGTGGTTCTGTGCCAGTTGAGATCAATTTCCACTCCCTTCACGTCTGTACTTTCTAATTTGACCTACCTTTTAATTTCAACAGACTTCAGCTGCACATCCAACTCGACTTCATTTTGTTTGATTTCTGCTTTTCCCAAGTCTGATTCATTTTTCCCTAGTTATAGTAACTTGTACCAGCAGATTTCAACCATAAAACGAACCTGATGGTGCATGAGGCAGTTTATTCTTAGGTCCTCTTCCGTTGCCCATCTTATGCAACCTGGAGGTTTAGGCATCTGAAATTCTTTATTCTTTTTCGGCGTCACCTTCAGTTTTAAAGATCAGATTGTTCTTGTTCCTCTTACTCCATATTATTTCTGCATTTAATCTGAACTCTGTGCCCAATAAATCCGTTTCATCTCGGTAGTTTTCGTAAGTGATCCATTCTTTCCGGCAGAAAACGCAATACCTGCAAAACTCATCTTTACGTATTTCGTCCTTGCATATTTTCCGTGTTGCGAATTGTCCTTCGAGTCTTCTGTTGCCTCTTCAACACACAAATTAAGCAGCACACTTGCTAAAGCGCAATTAAACCTTAATCTTTTCCATCTCTAGTTTAAATTCATTGACTATCCATTATTTCCCGTATCATCTCTCAGGCTCCTCGGTCCTCAGAATTCCGATCTATCCTATTATCCTATTTTACACCCTTGTCTAACTGCTGCCTCAAGTAATCTTGTTATTCACAGCCAAATTTACAAAAATGTAAACTTGAAGAAATATATATATATATATATAGGACCAACTTGGTTGAACGATCAAGTATGTAAATTGTGATAATAATATGAGAGTTATTGTTGGAGATATTATGGTAGTCAGCATAATCCTACTTACGGCACTTTCTCAGACTTCTAATAGCCGTATATAAACAGATCTAAGTCGGCAATGAAATGTGGGCTATATTAGGAATGTGGCACCTCATTATACGGTACAGGATCTAAGCCGGGCGCCCTTCTGAAGCGACAGCACAGTAGCGATGAATCTTAGTGAAGCCATTGCCGTCGCTGGACTAATAATACTTGATTTAGGACACAAAGTATACATGATTAAATACTCTGTACCAAAAGGAAGAATGTATCATTCATCAGGATTTCTAGGTGTTTATATTTATTCATGGAGAACGGCCTTGACGCAGTGGCAACACCGGTTCACGTCAAATCACCGAAGTTGTTGGACTTGGATGGTACTTGATTAAGTGGCCGTCCAGATCTTCTGAGGACTGCTGGCAAGAGGGATGTGCTCTGACCAATTGAGGAGCTACTAGTAGCGGCTGCGGCACGAAAACTGACAACGGCCGGAAGAGCGGTGTGCCGTCTACACGCCCTTCAAATTCGCATCCAGTGGTGTATTGGCTAAAAATCACACGGCGGTCGGTCTCTACCGTTGGGCCTTAAGAGGCCTGTTCGAACAGGGTTTATATTTCGGCATGGTCCTTTTAAGGCGGCGTTGTCTCTATTCAATTCTAAATTGTTTCTCATATCAAGTAACATACCTAGAATTATCGTGTCGGAACTGTTGAAGGCATGTGTCACTGCCTCTGTCCTATCGTTGGCTCGAAGACTACTGGGAAACGAGGACTGACTAAGTTATTTATTAGTTTGGCGAACGCGCCAACACTTTTCTGGAATACTTCCAGATAATAAAAGGGCAGAACGGTGACACTCTTTAGCAACTGATGATTTGTATAGTTGCTTCTAAAGTGGTATCTACAGATAATTCTCAGTGTACAGCGAGGCTCGGTGGCTAAGGAATTCAATCATCGATCAGTCACATGGATTTTTTTCTGTCACTTATCGCTTATTTCACCTATGGCAATCATTTGCATGAGAGGAAACTGCCAAAACTACTCCGTGGTTTGGAGAACACGGTAAACGGAAGATTCATCTGTATGTGGCCGGTTAAGTCAGTTCGAAGGCCGGAGGAAGGAAGGCACGGCATACCAGCTCCAATCGGACAGTGCCTAGTAAAGCAATAAGGTGTTCGAACTTCCATGCTGAGGACAAATTTCGGAGTATTCCTGCGCTAAATAAAATGCCGTGTGACTGGGGCCTCCCGTCGGGTAGACCGTTCGCCTGGTACAAGTCTTTCGATTTGACGCCACTTCGGCGACTTGTGCTTCGATGGGGATGAAATGGTGATGATTAGGACAACACAACACCCAGTCCATGAGTGGACAAAAATCTCCAACCAAGCTGGGAATCGTATCCGGGCTCTCAGGATTGACAATCTGTCGCTCTGACCATTCAGCTACCGCGGGCGGACTTCCTGTGGTAATAAGCCAAAACGCTACGACCACTGCCCAACGCGAGATGGAATGCTGGCTTGTTGGCGTTGCAGGCAGGTGACGCGGTAAGAAGAGCTGGCCAAAGAGGAATGGGGAATCAGTCTAGCGATGATATGGTCAACAAATGGGAAAACCAGTTAGCACACCCAACTTTTTCTATAAGCTGCGACATAGTTGCCAATAAAAGCTGTGATCCAGTAAGCGTAGAATCTGTTTATTTTACTCCAGTCTAAGACAGCAAAAAGATTGTCCTCAGACCATCGATTTCAGTCAGTCCAGACCATCTTCAGATCTGTTCAAAACATATATCTCGACGCTTACACTGTGGCTTCATTATATTAAGACTAGCTGAGTAGCTGGCGTTGCCCAGCTATGTATTTATCCCAATCTTCTGTTAGTCCTTTCTGTCTTCCCCCTCTCTCTTGTCCGCCTCATTCGTCACCCCCTCTCTGTTGATCTCCTGCTGCCTCCTCTCGCTGTCCATCTTCTTCCACCCCCTCTCCATGTTCATGTCCTCTTTCCTTTCTCTGTCCATCCCCTCCTCTCCCCTCTCTCAGTCAATCTTCTTCTCTTTCCTTTCTCTATCTATTTCCTTCTCTCTCTCTCTCTCTCTCTCTCTGCTCATTTTCTCCTCCCTCCTTCTCTCTCCACTTACCTCTTTCTCTCTGTGTATCTGTCCATCTCTTTCTCTTTCCTTTCTCTGTGCATCTCCTCCTCTCACCCCTCTCTGTCCATGTTTATGACGTCGCATCTCCTTACCAACTTGCTGTACAATTATATAATTTCGCAGCTGCATCCAGCGGTATATGTGGCTACTGTCAGCGAAATTTGTTGCGAATTGAGTTAGTAGTTAAGAAGTAATAAAGTCATGCATGATGCGGTAGATTTTTCCGATTCTCAGTGCTGATCACGGCATATCTCCTGAACTAATGGTCATATAATGATATATTTTTGTAGGTGCATTCACCAGCATATGTGGATACCGTCTATGAAAAGCGTCGAGATTAGAGTTAGTAGCAACGAAGTAAAAAATTTAATTGTCTTGAATGATGCGGCAGTTTTTCACGCATTTCAATGTTATGAGGTCATATGTGCTGAACTATGTGTCTTACAACGATATAATTTTGTCGGTACATTCAGTGGTATATGTGAAAACTGTCTCAGAAATGGTATCTCGAATGCTGTTAGTAGTAAGAAAGCAATAAATTAAAACGTTGTGTTTCATGCGACAGTTTTATTGCATGGAGAGCGAAAATGTAGTAATGGATAAACTTATTTCCTTTCATCATTTTGTGGGCAGTAGTCAGTGAGAAAAGTTTCGTAAGTGTTTGAAATTATGTGGAAGGTTTGGTCCAACTAACGAATTGCTCTCATTATCACATACTGGATAACTAAAGTGTGGTTGCTGACACATCATGGGCTACCCTGCTTTTTCACTCTCACCCCTTTGGATAGGTAAGTGGTTCTTACACCCACAGCGACGATTTTCACAGTAAGTGATAAGTAAACCGAGGTTGGTTGAAACCGGTCCGGTGGTTCAGAAGGAGATATGGAGTGCATCCATTTTTATAGTATTTACGGATATGTTTTAAACACGTCTGAAGATTCATGAACCTCTGGTATGATGCTGGAAAGATGGGTCAGCAACTTGCATTTATTAAAACTATTATTTTAATATGGGCACCGAAAATAAAGGATATCGACAGGATTACAAATAATAGTTTTAACATCTGAAGATGGTTACTACTGACGGTAATTGAAGACAAAAGCCGGCCCCTTTGGCCGAGCGGTTCTAGGCGCTTCATTCCGGAACCGTGCTGCTGCTACGGTCTCTGGTTCGAATCCTGGCTCGGGCATGGATGTGTGTGATGTCCTTGGGTTAGTTAGGTTTAAGTAGTTCTAAGTCTAGCGGACGGGTTAAAGTAGTTCTAAGTCTAGGGGACTGATGACTTCAGATGTTAAGTCCCACAATGGATAGAGCCATTTGAACCATTTTGAAGACAAAAACTTTTTGTGATCATAGACTGGAACAGAATAAACAAATAAGTGATTTTTGCAAAAGGCTGATTGTTATAATCCGGCACGTGGGAACGAGCATCTCGTGAGCATCTGTGAAACTTCTTGACGGACAATGAAACTACTAGTATGCGACAAGATGCTGGATGACCACTGCTAATCACAGGAAGAGTGGTCGGAGGCTTGCCTTCTCTGTAAATCAGGGTAGGTGGCGAAGTGTGGCAGATGTGACGTCACATTACGATGCTGGTGGAGGCAAAAGTGTTCCAGAGCAATTCTTTCGGCGCACATTGGTTAACATAGGGCTCCACAATAGAAGAATCCTACGTTTTCCAATACTGAACCAAGGACACAGTCAGTTGCGATTGCATTTTGCACAGGATTATCCAAATTGGATCTTGGATCAATGTAAACGAGTCGCCTGGTCGTACCAATCACGCTTCTTGTTCCACCTGAATACGAGTACTTTCAGGCGAACGGCTGTTCGATTCGTTCAGCGCCCCTGGCGCAGGACGGTGAAGGCAATGTTGTGCTATGGGGAACGTTCAGCTGCACTTTTCTGGGCCCTCTGGTAGCAATCCAAGGTACCGCGGCAGCCGTAGACTACGTGAAAATTATTGCAGATCTCCGGCATCCCTCCATGTTTGTCGTCTTCCCCAGCGAGCGTGGCAACTATGGAGGCAGCCAATTTCTTTGTCCTACTCCCGTTTTGATTTCAAAAGGATCTGAGAGTTCTCTCATGAATTTAACCTTGGAATTCTTCGGAGTGTCACAGTAATTATGTTTTTCATAGCATAACAGACGGTAGCTAAACATTCTTAAACATGAATAGTGAACACCACATGATCTTGAAGAAGATCTCAGCAGAGGGATCGAAACGTCGATTGTTCGAAGAAACATGACGCCGCCTACAACCCAGAGGATTTTAACTTCATTGAAAACGGCCTCGAAAGCCTGAAGACTTACATAATTGAATGAAGATTGGAAGATTGGGTAAAACTTAACTTACGCATAGAAACTGGACGTTTACCTTGGCGCCAGTTGTCAGTTGCCAATTCATGTGTTTGTTAGTAGAGGTCTCCCTAGCGCAGCTCGCCCGTTACCCAATGTAGGGACAGAGGAGATAGCGACAATACCGTAACAAAGAGCGTTCTGCGTCATTTGTGTCAACAGCGAAAGTCATATACAACTGTGCGGTACGATTTTCGTCCTAGAATGACATAGCATCTACAGCTGTAACGCGTATACGGATTTCGCATTGCGCCACTGACCACCTAAGTCGCCTGTTCACGCCGTTGTGATTTTTTTTGTGAAATTTTGTGACAGTCTCCCACTATGTGCCCCCTTCCAACAACTTTGGGTGAATAGCGAAAGCACACATATGTGAAAGGTAAATGAAAACTTTAATCCTGAACATAACTGTAAAAACGACGCCAAGGTTGTAAGTTCATGGGTGTGGAAGATATACGATTGTAAAATTATAAAATTAGACGCTTCGTTTGCAGATAAAATCTCAGTTGTCCTATCTTCTTTTTTTCTTATTTCTTTGTCCTTTTGTCCTTCATCGGCGCAGGGTTGGCTCGGTTATTGGCGGATTTGGTGTGGTTAGTTTTAAGGTGTGGCTGGATGCCCTTCCTGTCGACTTCCCGGAACCACCCTCCCCCCCCCCTCCCCCTTGGGACAGAATATGATTGTGTACCCCAACTGCCTACGTGTCGTGTTATATGCGTGAAAGTGTGCGAAAGTTTTCTAGGTGTTTGCGAACTGTGTAACTGAGGCGGGAGTTGGAAACAAACCCGGTATTCACCGAGCTGGATGTGGGAAACCACCTAAAAAATCACATCCAGGCTGGCCGGCACAAAGACGTTCGTCTTTAATTCTACCGGGGTCTGGCGCGCCTCCCCGTCCTGGAAGCGGCGGTTTAACACGCAAGGCCCTCCGGACAGGTAAAAACGCTCTAGTTCTATTTGTAAGTTAAAATTCTCCAGAAATTCCTGTCATCACCCACGTGGAAGACATAGTGTTATGAAATTAAATAAATTATTCAAACAGAAATCAAAATTTTTGGTTTATATGATCGTTTGAAAAGGCAACGAAGTTATAGTCTCGAGGTGACTACACTTGGTTCATTTCTGAAGATTCCTTCATGATGCTATAAATTTTAAATATATTGGTGTAAATAAAATGTGGAGTATAAGAGTTGAGGAAGATATTAAAAAATAACTGCAGTGAAACTCATATGCACTCTGACTGGTGCTCGATTATCCAATTACTTCGAAGCAGCCACGTATTATTCTGCGAGTGAACCGCAAGTTTTGTGCACCTCAGCAGAGCGGGCTCAAAATAGTTTTCGCAAAATGCAAAATGAACAAGAGTGAACAAAGAATGCAAGAAAAATCTTTCCTCGCGTGCAATGATGGCGGCGGATTCAGGACACAGCAAACCACTTAAGGCAGCTTCTGCTGGCTGATAGAGGACGTCGCCCGCGTAATTAAGGTTGGTGGGCGCACGAAATATGGCAGCTATTTCGCGGTCCGGTGCGAGCGCAGCCACTGTGTACTGCTAGCTAAAGCCCAAAATCCTGCAACACATTCGCATTATGAATGGCTGGCTATAGAGGCAGCTTAGCTCAATGTTTCTGCAGGAGGTTTCCAACGACTTGCTGAGTCCATGCCACGTCGATATACTGCACTATACTGGGCAAAAGATCCTTCACGATATTAGGAGGTATCAAATGAATTTTGCTTCTGTCACAGCAGTGTACAGCACTTGTAATGAACGCCGAATTTTCGCATTTTTTTTCAATATGTCTATTTCAAAAACCGTTCGCACCCGGTAGCTGAGTGGTCAGAGCGACAGACTGTTTATCCTAAGGGACCGGGTTGGATTTCCGGGTGGGTCGGAGATTTTCTCCGCTCAGGGACTGGGTGTTGTGTTGTCCTAATCTCCATGTTCAATAAGAGCTTAAAGCTAGGTACCTCTTCAAGGGACCTACGCCTTCCGTTAAGAGGCAGCGCACAGTCTGTATGGAAGGATCTTAATTGTGGTCCCTCTCTTTTGAGCCCAACCCGACGGATACCTATGGTAGATCGGGGAAAACCACCGCTCAGGCTGTGTTGCTGGCGGGGCCGGAAGGTGCTAACTGCCACACCACGTATCATTGTAAGTCTCATTGGCTCAGTGTGAACTGTTTGTACAACTAACCTACACAGCCTATACCTCAACCTCCACTATACTAAGAGCTTCTCATGTGAAGCTTAAAGTTGGGCACCTCTTCAAGGGACCCACGCCCCTCTGGTAAGAGGCGGCGCACGTCCTGGATGGAAGGATCTTAATTGTGGTTCCTCTCTTTTGAGCCCAACCCGACGGATACCTATGGTAGATCGGGGAAAACCACCGTTCAGGTCGTGTTGTCGGCGGGGCCGGGAGGTGCTTGCGCCTGGTGTACTCTACTAGGAGCCTTGTAGGCTCAACACAAACCGTTAGCGTCATTACCTTATTACTTTTACTACGAGTACCCTTTCATTAGTAACTTTGAGCCAAGCACAAAATCAGTTACCTCTCTATTGTATATCGTAAATAGTTTAGTAGGCTGCACATGGAGGTCTTAGTCTTAGTTTCTAGCTTTAACGTACCCTAATCTCTTCTAGTTAAGGTAGTTTTTAGGATAGTGGATGTTAAAGGCATGGTGAGCAACGGCCAGCGTCTTGAGGTTCATTCCAAGACCCGGGCCGCCGCCCACAACCAGGTGACGGGCAATATTATACCTATAACTTCTTTATTCAGTTCTCTTCCTTCCTTCTTTCTAAATATTTAATTTCGTTTTGTTTATTAATATCGTACTTGATTTTGTATTAGTTATACGTTTTTCTAATGCTGCACAAAAAAAAAAGATATCAAATGGATCTAAACAGAGCCCGCCTCCACGTGGCGGGACACGGGCAACGGTGTGAGTGGGGACGGGAGCCGGTGTGGTGTTACTTTCAGTCACTGCGGACCCCGGACCCAGTCACAGCGGCTAAGTGGCAATATACGACCCACCATAAGAAATTAGACGGTGGGTCATAAAATATAAGCAGCTAGTGAAAAAAAAAAAAAGTGTCCTAATCGCTATCGTTTCATCACCAACGACGTGCAACTCGCCGAAGTGGCGTCAAAGCGGAAGACTTGCACCCAACGAACGGTCTAACCGACGGGAGGCCCTAGTCACGCGACATTTACATTTTATTATTTCAGAAACCAACTTCATAAATGGTTCTCGGTCATCATACTACTCCATGACTTTCCATGCTATCTGTTGTTAGAATTACGTGAAATAAAAATATCAAGTGTACTGCCAGTGACATTTGATCCATATTCAACATGCTTATAAAACTAAGCACTTACTGTCTCGGCTATTGAATCCTTGAGCATTACTGAAGAAACGAAGCGTATAAGGACGTGTAAGATTTTCGAACTCGATTTTCTCGGTAACGGTTGAAAGTCGCGTCTTTCTGTCCTCGTCGCGCTCTACACACCCACACACCGCAGTCAATATGAATCAAATCGGCGGAGGAAAGTTCGTACAGTCTCCCTGTAAGGCTCACCTATGACTTTCACATCGCTGGCAACGGGTTATACAGTTACTTTCAAGCAGGAAAATTTGAAACATGTATCTGTTTTGTATGAGCTGTGAATAATTATTTGTCATTATTAAAGTTCCAAGTTTCGTACTTCTGTTAAAGTAATAAGAAAGCCCCAGAATCTTTTACGAACGCGAGGGTGTCCGTAAAAGTATTTGAATATAGCAGGACATGAACCTACTCCTTGCTACCTTTTAGCCTTACCTTCTATACACAACACTGCGGCGAACTAATATAGTTTTGGTTTCCGTTCCTCAATCAGTAAAAATGGTACTCTTACAGGATCTCTTTGTTCTCCGTTCGACCGTCTCTTTGCCTCTCTAAATGACTTTTCAAAACCCTTTTTCTCAGGGATAGTAACACGTATCAAGTTGAAATTTATGTCACATATTAAGGTCTATGATCTCTTAGATGTGTAAAAAGTTGAAGCTTCTAAGTCAATGCAGTAAAAAGACACGACAATTTATGTCAGATATTTAGATACTCGTAAATTCACTCATGAAAACCTACAAGGTACTTATCGTTGACCCAGAATAATGTGAACTGCCAAGAAGCAAGAGTTCACACTACAACCACAGAAAAGAATTCGGAACTTAATAATTTGTAATTATATCACACAGAAGATTATTCTTTTGTCATTTGTTATTTTGACACTCGCAAATTCTATCATGAAAACCTACAGGATAGTTTCCGTTGAGCCGGCCGATGTGGCCGACCGGTTCTAGGCGCTTCAGTGCGGAACCGCGCTGCTGCTACGGTCGCAGGTTCGAATCCTGCCTCGGGCATGGATGTGTGTGATGTCCTTAGGTTAGTTAGGTTTAAGTACTCCTAAGTCTAGGGAACTGATGACCTCAATGTTAAGTCCCATAGTGCTTAGAGCCATTTTGAACTTTTCGTTGACCAAGAATCATGTAATCTGCCAAGAAGCAAGATTTGACACCACTACCAAAGAAACGATCGTTAATTTTTAATTATATCATTCAGAAAAACATTCTTTTGTTATCCGACTTCAAGCATTTTCGAAAGTCTTGGATATCTTGTCGATAACAGGCAAAAGCCACCGAAATCCTCGATTGCTGGAATGGATAAACTGTCTGCACACATAATTAAGTTTGTACGGAAGCCACAGTGCTTTAGTCCTCTTCGCACTTACCATGTTTCTTGACTTTCATCTTGCACTTTCGTCTTAGTATCGCAAGAAGCCTTTTACCCCTTATAAGTCACTAACTGACATTTAATTACAAGAGCTCATTCCATAAGTGATGCATTTGTGGCAGCGTATATCGTAGTGTAACGCAGTGACTTTGTCAAGCACATGACAAGGTCACAATATCGGTCCAGACAAGCCCTTACCACAAAGGAACAGAGAGAGATAAAATTAGTCCTTTAATTCTGATCACAGATTCTAACATCACATCAAACTCCGAGTAAACTGATGCCTAACTGCGTCGACTCGAATAATTAACAATTTATGAATCTTGATGACTGAATTAATACCACAAAATTAAGTTTCCCATACCGAGGTATTGTCTACATAGAGGGCCATCGGTTAGAAGGAGCAGTATAATTTTAGCATTCTTCCTTAACCAATGTAAAAAACTCCCAAGATGGCCAAATGAGGCTGGATGTTCTGACCGTTTTTTTCAAATTGTCGTTGGAGCCACGCTATGGCGGAGACACACACGATTCTCCCACCTTGTGAGAATTCTCGGCAGTTCAGGGCACCCAATGTGAGGGAAGGAACTCTACCACGCCAGGAGGCCAGAACAGCAGAAACTGTTCCACCTCTCATCCCTGTTAGGTTGGCTACGACGACGTCTTCATCAACTGAGCCTTTAAACAACCTGGAGAGCAGCTCTCCAGGCCATTACGTGGCAGTTTCTGGAGTTTAGTGTACGGCAGTTAGCGCCATTTAATTGCTAGTGCTTTCCGTTGCCCTGGGAACTGCATGGGTTTAGTTATCCGGGCACCGCTTGTGATGCTTCTGAAACACTCCACAATTACGATAGTTGTGACTGCATTAGTACTACGTCTGTACCGCAAGATACGAGCGCGGCAGACAGACTTGTAAATTGTTTTGACCGACCCCTGTTGATGTTAGCGTGACCCATAGTTGATTTCTCTGGTTATAGCACTCTCGCTCTGGAGGCTGGTCTTCATACTTGAGACGGGTTTGTGAGTGATCTTGTGTACTTTCAACTTGTCCTACAGCAAGTATGCTCGCCCAGCGGCTACATTCAGTGTGTAGTAATTTATGAATAGTTATCGCACGGGTACCTCTGAATTTAAGTGTTCATTTCTCAATATATATTTCTCCAGATTACCCCGAATTTCAATGTCTGTGGCTTCCCTTTTGTAAACCAATTTGTTACTAGGCTACGAAACACCTGCAGAAGAGGCGAAGTCCGACGCCTGGCTCAGTAGATCCTCAGATGAGTAATGTACACTATGTGATCAAAAGTATCCAGACAACCCCAAAAACATACGTTTCTCATATTAGGTGCATTGTGCTGACACCTACTGCCAGGTACGCCATATCAGCGACCTCAGTAGTCATTAGACATCGTGAGAGAGCAGAATGGGGCGCTCCGTGGATCTCACGGACTTTGGATGTGGTCAGGTGATTGGGTATCACTTGTGTTATACGTCTTTAAGCGAGATTTCCACACTTCTAAACATCCTTAGGTCCACGGTTTCCGATGTGATAGTGAAGTGGAAACGCGAATGGACACGTGCAGCACAAAAGCGTACAGGCCGACCTCGTCTGTTGACTGACAGAGACCGCCGACAGTTGAAGAGGGTTGTAATGTGTAATAGGCAGACATCTATCCAGACCATCACACAGGAATTCCAAATTGCATCAGGATCCACTGAAAGTACTATGACAGTTAGGGGGGAGGTGAGAAAACTTGGATTTCATGGTCGAGCGGCTGCTCATAAGCCACACATCACGTCGGTAAATGCCAAACGACGCCTCGCTTGGTGCAAGGAGCGTAAACATTGGACGATTGTACAGTGTAAAAACGTTGTATGGAGTGACGAATCACGGTACACAATGTGGCGATCCGATGGCAGGGTGTGGGGTGGCGAATGCCCGGTGAACGTCATCTGGCAGCATGTGTGGTGCCAACAATAAAATACGGAGGTGGTGGTGTTATGGTGTGGTCGTGTTTTTCATGGAGGTGAGGCGGGAGGTGAGAAAACTTGGATTTCATGGTCGAGCGGCTGCTCATAAGCCACACATCACGTTGGTAAATGCCAAACGACGCCTCGCTTGGTGCAAGGAGCACCTTCTTGTTTCCCACTGTTGAAGAGCAATTCGGGGATGGCGACTGCATCTTTCAACACGATTGAGCACCTGTTCATAACGCACGGCCTGTGGCGGAGTGGTTGCACGACAATAACATCCATGTAATTGACTGTCCTGCACTGTCCTGACCTGAATCCTATACAGCACCTCTGGAATGTTTTGGAACGCTGACTCGATGCAGGCCTCACCGACCGACATCGATACCGCTCCTCAGTGCAGCACTCCGTGAAGGATGGGCTGCCCTTCCCCAAGAAACGTTCCAGCAGATGATTGAACGTATGCCTGCAAGAGTAGAAGCTGTCATCAAGGCTAAGGTTGGGCCAACACCATACTGAATTCCAGCATTACCGATGGAGGGCGCCACGAAGGTGTAAGTCATTCTCAGCCAGGTGTCCGGATACTTTTGATCACATGGTGTACTAGGGAACATTGTCAGTCGGAATTCCACTGCTAAACTGTCACATTTACAACCCCCAAGTCCGCCTGCTTAGCTGGGTGGTAACGTGCTTGCCTCGCATGCATTGGTGCTTTCGATTCCCGACCGGGTCGGAGATTTTCCCCACTCGTGGACTGGGTATTGTGCTGTCATCATCATTTCATCCTCATCGCCGGCCTCAAGTTGTCCAATGTGGTGCCGCATGAAATAACACTTGGCAGCCGAACCCGAGTGGGACATCCCGGTCAACAATGCCATACGATCATTTCTACATCTACGTCTACATACATACTCCGCAGTCCACCATACGGTGCGTGGCGGAGGGTACCTCGTACCACAACTAGCATCTTCTCTCCCTGTTACACTCCCAAACAGACGAGGGAAAAATGACTGCCTATATGCCTCTGTACTAGCCCTAATCTCTCCTGTCTTATCTTTGTGGTCTTTCCGCGAAATACAAGTTGGTGGCAGTAAAATTGTACTGCAGTCAGCCTCAAATGCTGGTTCTCTAAATTTTCTCAGTATCAATTCACGAAAAGAACGCCTCCTTTCCTCTAGAGACTCCTACCGGAGTTCCTGAAGCATTTCCGTAACACTCTCGTGATGATCAAACCTACCAGTAACAAATCTAGCAGCCCGCCTCTGAATTGCTTCTATGTCCTCCCTCAATCCGACATGATAGGGATCTCAAACGCTCGAGCAGTACTCAAGAATAGGTCGTATTAGTGTTTTATAAGCGGTCTCCTTTACAGAGGAACCACATCTTCCCAAATTCTATCAATGAACCGAAGACGACTATCCGCCTTCCCCACAACTGCCATTACATGCTTGTGGCACTTCATATCGCTCTGCAATGTTACGCCCAAATATTTAATCGACGTGACGCTACTGATGGAGTATTCAAACATTACTGGATTCCAGAATGAGATTTTCACTCTGCAGCGGAGTGTGTGCTGATATGAAACTTCCTGGCTTAAAACTGTGTGCCGGACCGAGAATCGAACTCGGGACCTTTGCCTTTCGCGGGCAAGCGCTCTACCAACTGCAAGGTTCGCAGGAGAGCTTCTGTAAAGTTTGGAAGGTGGGAGACGAGGCCCTGGCAGAAGTAAAGCTGTGAGGACGGGACGTGAGTCGTGCTCGGGTAGCTCAGTTGTACGCCGGCACGGTAGCTCAGCGTGTTCGGTCAGAGGGTTACCTGCCCTCTGTAATAAAAAACTGAGTTAATCGATCAACAACAAACGTTAACGTATGTCTTAAGACGTCCGCCCCGAGCAGATGCAACGAACAAAACCAAACAAAATGAGATTTAAAAAAAAATCTCCAGGGGAACAAGAATTTTAAAAAAAGAAAAAGTTGGTAGAGCAGTTGCCTGCGAAAGGGAAAGGTCCCGAGTTCGAGTCTCGGCCCGGCACACAGTTTTAATCTCCCAGGAAGTTTCATTACGGGATTCTTTTTCCTATTCATCTGCATTAATTTACATTTGTCTACATTTAGAGTTAGCTGCCATTCTTTACACCAATCACAAATCCTGTCCAAGTCATTTGTATCCTCCTTCAAGGTACCTCGTACCACAACTAGCATCTTCTCTCCCTGTTACAGTCCCAAACAGAACGAGGGAAAAATGACTGCCTGTATGCCCCTGTACGAGTCTCGAAAACACCCAAAACACCAAACGCTACAGTAGGACGCAAGTAAAATCGACGAAATCCAATATGGCATGTCCAGACTTCTTCATCTGTCGTCTGCTATGGTGTATCCGAGTGTTACGAAAGACACCTCATCCCGACTCTACCTGCTCTCCCTGTACGGATCCTTACAGTGCGGTTCTGGCGGCCGCTGCGGTGGACGCCGCGGCGGCCCCGTGAATCACGTGCTGTGCTGAGGCTGCGTCCTCGGCCCGCGGGTCGAGGGGATCCGGCCGGCGGCAAGTAGCAGAGGACCGAGTGCCGTGTGGAGTGGGCCGGCCTTAGCGGAAGCCGGCGGAAGGTGAGGCGAGCCGGCGGCGATGGGCTGGGCTGCAGGCGCTGCCCCTGCCGTGCCACGAGGCCGGCGCCACATTTTTCGAGTGCAAATGCCGGGGTCGGCGCGGAGCAGCTGTCACCTCAAGCCGGAGTTACGGCGCGCGTCTGCAGGCTGGAAGCGGGAGTGGCGTAGCTCTGCGGCCTTTAGAGATGTGTGTTAGAGCTGGGTGTTTCCGGCCTTGCCACACTGCTGGGAATCGAAACCGTAGAAACTCTGTTTTTGTTAAGTCGTTAATTGAGAAGAGAACTTGTGTAACATAATAAATAACGCAATTAAGCGACGAAAGGAGGAAATACAGCGACGGAAATGGAAACTGTTGCCCCATCAGCACCTTGACCAAACGCTACCAAACATCCACTATTTACGTACTACGGGTGGTGTTGATTAAAATTTCGTTCTTTCGCGATGTTACTTTCATTATTTGCAGAACACAAAATGCCTTTTTCCAGAGATGAAGAACGGCCTGCATACGTCGGGACAGTTTCGTGTTCAAATGTTTCAAATGGCTCTCAGCACTATGAGGTCATCCGTCCCCTAGAACCTAGAACGTCGATCAGTTGTAGAATTTTGGAACACGTATTGTGTTCGAGTATAATGACTTTTCTGGAGACTAGAAATCTACTCTGTAGGAATCAGCATGGGTTTCGAAAAAGACGGTCATGTGAAACCCAGCTCGCGCTATTCGTCCATGAGACTCAGAGGGCCATAGACACGGGTTCACAGGTAGATGCCGTGTTTCTTGACTTCCGCAAGGCGTTCGATACAGTTCCCCACAGTGGTTTAATGAACAAAGTAAGAGCATATGAACTATCAGACCAATTGTGTGATTGGATTGAGGAGTTCCTAGATAACAGGACACAGCATGTTATTCTCCATGGAGAGAAGTCTTCCGAAGTAAGAGTGATTTCAGGTGTGCCGCAGGGGAGTGTCATAGGACCGTTGCTATTCACAATATACATAAATGACCTGGTGGATGACATCGGAAGTTCACTGAGGCTTTTTGCAGTTGATGCTGTGGTGTATCGAGAGGTTGTAACAATGGAAAATTGTACTGAAATGCAGGAGGATCTGCATTGAATTGACGCATGGTGCAGGGAATGGCAATTGAATCTCATTGTACACAAGTGTAATGTGCTGCGAATACACAGAAAGATAGATCCTTTATCATTTAGCTACAAAATAGCTGGTCAGCAACTGGAAGCAGTTAATACCATAAATTATCTGGGAGTACGCATTAGGAGTGATTTAAAATGGAATGATCATATAATGTTGATCGTCGGTAAAGCAGATGCCAGACTGAGATTCATTGGAAGAATCCTAAGGAAATACAATCCGAAAACAAAGGAAGTAGGTTACAGTACGCTTGTTCGCCCACTGCTTGAATACTGCTCAGCACTGTGGGATCCGTACCAGATAGGGTTGATACAAGACAGAGAGAAGATCCAACGGTGAGCAGCGCGCTTCGTTACAGGATCATTTAGTAATCGCGAAAGCGTTACGAAGATGACAGATAAACTCCAGTGGAAGACTCTGCAGGAGAGACGCTCAGTGGCTCGGTACGGGCTTTTGTCAAAGTTTCGAGAACATACCTTCACCGAAGAGTCAAGCAGTATATTGCTCCCTCCTACGTATATCTCGCGAAGAGAGCATGAGGATAAAATCAGAGAGATTAGAGCCCACACAGAGGCATACCGACAATCCTTCTTTCCACGAACAATACGAGACTGGAATAGAAGGGAGAACCGATAGAGGTACTGAAGGTACCCTCCGCCACACACCGTCAGGTGGCTTGCGGAGTATGGATGTAGATGTAGATGGATGAACTGGGTGTGTGTGTTAGTCCTTAGGATAATTTAGGTTAAGTAGTATTTAAGCTTAGGGACTGATGACCTTAGCAGTTAAGTCCCATAAGATTTCACACACATTTGAACATTTTTTGTCTCTTGCTCTCTCTTCATGCTACGATCTAAGTTATTCCTCCCCACTATTGCTGTCTTTTCTCCCTGTCATTATCTCTCTCTTCCCCGTTATCATTTTCATAGACGCTATCCCTCGTTACCACAGTCTCACACCCATTTTCACTTTTTCCTTTTCTTTATTGCTCTCCCACTGGCACTGTCTCCTTCACCTTTTTCCTAACACTGTTTTGTCACTGTCGTCTTTGTTCAGCTGTCACTGTGGTTCCTCTCTCACACTGCCATTCTCTCCTTCGCTCTTTCTACAACACAACCACTGTCACTAATTTCCAGTATTTATTATCTTATGCATACAGACTAAAGTGGAGGGTGAAAATTTGTACCAAGGCAGGGAATCGAATCCGGGTCCTTACTAGGCAGGTGAGTTAGCTACCAAGCCGCCTTGGCACAGCAGTTCACATAACTGCACGGATAAACCTGACCTCCCTTGACGCACTCTAGAGTAATCTGTGCAGTCATGTGGGCCGCTGTGCAAATGTGGCTAATGCAGCTGCCTAGCATGCCGGAGACCTGGGTTCGATTCCAGGCCTTGCTACAAATTATAACTCGCCACTTAAGTCTGTCTACATAAAATCATATCTGTATGAGACCAGTTAAGTCTCTGAAATTGTGTCAGACTCTTTGCCACTGCCAGTGTCTTACTTTTCCCTTAGTACAAAAAAGCTCGAATATGTTCCCATACGAAAGTTTTTCCGAAAATTTTTGAAGGTGCTTAGGAAGGTAGAATGAGGCAGCTCGTATCCCACTTTTCAGCCAGTGTCTTTCAAATAAACAGGAACATATTCCCATTTTTTTGTGCTCTTACAGGAGCATTTCTCCGCAGGTTCTGTTCTTTTCCCTCCTGTAGCAGGGCATGTAACTCATACGAAAAGTAATTTATTGGTCAGTAAAATTTAGATACTTCCAGAATGAGATTTTCACTCTGCAGCGGAGAGTGCGCTGATATGAAACTTCCTGGCAGATTAAAACTGTGTGCCCGACCGAAACTCGAACTCGGGACCTTTGCCTTTCGCGGGCAAGTGCTCTACCATCGTTTTTTTTTTTTTTTCGTTATTGATCGTTGTGTTTGGTCGTTGCGGACGTCGCAAGACATCCTGTTCAAGTTCGGTGGTTGATCCTTCCACTCAGTTTTTTATTGCAGAGGCCAACCGGCTCTCTGACCGAACACGCTGAGCTACCGTGCCGACTACTATCTGAGCTACCGAAGCACGACTCTCGCCCGGTTCCCACAGCTCAGCTTCTCCCAGTTCTCAGGAGAGCTCCTGTAAAGTTTGGAAGGTATGAGACGAGATACTGGCAGAAGTAGAGCTGTGAGGACCGGGCGTGAGTCGTGCTTGGGTAGCTCAGATGCTCGAGCTCTTGCCCGCGAAAGGCAAAGGTCCCGAGTTCGAGTTTCGGTCGGGCACACAGTTTTAATCCGCCAGGAAGTTTCAAAATTTAGATAGTTTACCTATGTGACATTGAAATAATGCAAAACTTATTTTACACATCAGACAGGATTCTATGTGCACAAAAATTTGGCATGTGCTTCAGGCGACTCCCCCGGGATAACAAGGCCGCCCAGCAGTGTTAGTGACGTCCCACTAAGCGGCCCATAGCCGACGCAGCAGTCCACGGACACCTCCGTACAGACGCGCCTGATGCTAACGATCTTCTGTCCGTCATACAGAAAGGAGCGAACTATAATTCGAACCAAAGGCCAAATTATATGTATTCTTGTAAACAGCATAAAGGTTCATGACGAAATACCGATTACATATACGGGCAGGAATAGGTTCTAGAACTCCTCTGAAAAGTGTTTATCTTCAGTACCAGAATGAACATCAAATTGTCAGGTTTTCTAAATAGAAAAGCACTTTGTTAGTAACAGACAGCAATAATGAGACTTGCAGTTGGTGATTTCTGCGTGGAAAAGGAAATAAGCTGTAGAGAGATTGAAAATGGTAAGTAAAGAGAGCCTCAGCCTTTTGCTCACATTCTTACATGTAATGCACTTGGTTGTTTTTCATTTCCTTACCTTTCATAACATTTTTAATATTGTTTCAAGAAGTGTATCTTCAATAGCAGAGTGAACTTCAAATTGTCAGGCTTTTCTTAAAGGAAAGAGCAGTCCCTTAGTATGACAGTGCAAGACAGAATCTTGTGTTCAGTCTATGTTAAAAGGAGAATATTTGATTCTATATTTTGTTTCCATTCTTTATTACTGGGGATATACTTGTAAAAATTCTTGAAAAGAGCTGTCACCATGAACATATGAGTAAATTCACAATAGTCATGTGTTTTATGAGATAAAGCGAACTCTTGTTACCTTATTGTAAACGAAAGTTGTGAGGGTTTTGCTATGTATGACAGTGTTTAAGATAACTTACTTTCAGTGTAGTAGCTTGAAAATGTTAAGTCCTGCTGTCAGTTGGCATTTGTCACCACTTGTATGCGAGTTTTAAACCTAAATAGTGTTCTGACAATTATAAAACAGTGGAAAAGTTCCTCAATCGATTAAACTTATTCCTGCCCGTATATGTAACCGGTATTTCGTTATGAACCTTTATGCTGTTTACAAGAATATATATACTTTGGTCTTTGGTTCGAATTATAGTTCGCTCCTTTCTGTATGACGGTCAGAAGATCGTTAGCATCAGGCGCGTCTGTACGGAGGTGTCCGTGGACTGCTGCGTCGGCTATGGGCCGCTTAGTGTGACGTCACTAACACTGCTGGGCGGCCTTGTTATCCCGGGGGTGTCGCTTCAGGACTACAACATGAGGTTCCCAGATGATAACAGAGATTCTTTACAGCACATTTCTCCGCCTACGTCACTTTGTAAACTACGTTTTCGCCTCACACCTCCACAGGTGGCGGCGAAAATATGACAGAAAAGTACTTTGTGGGGACTTCCGACGAACCAATAATGAACTAATGGTGCCTCCATAAGTCCCATCAAGCCCACTATATCAAATTCAAAAGGAACCAACCGATGTTATCCGTTTGCCTAAGCAATAGGAAGCGTGTAAAAGTCCTACTTTGTCGTGTGGAGTGGCAGCGCGGTCTCAGGCGCCATGTCACGGATTGTGCGGCTCCTCCCGCGGGAGGTTCGAGTCCTCCCTCGGCCATGGGTGTGCGTGTTGTTCTTAGCATAACTTAGTTTGGCTTGGTTCAAACGGCTCTGAGCGCTATGGGACTTAACTTCTGAGGTCATCAGTCCCCTAGAACTTAGAACTACTTAAACCTAACTAAGCACATCACACACATCCATGCCCGAGGCAGGATTCGAACTTGCGACCGTAGCAGTCACGCGGTTCCGGACTGAAGCGCCTAGAACCGCACGGCCACCGCGACCGGCTAAGTTAGTTTAAGTAGTGTGTAAGTCTAGGGACCGATGACCTCAGCAGTTTGGTCCCTTAGGAATTCACATTTTTGAACAGTCTTACGTTGACCCTGTACTGTAGAATAGTGACACTAAGACTATTCTTCTGCTAGCTACACAAATGGTCCCTAGCCCAGGGGCTATAAAATACATGACCCTACGTTTTTAGCACTAATCACAAAATTTTCAGTGCTGAAAGTCTCATCATTAATCGCTAGTGCGGAACATTCGGCGCATCGTTAATCACAGCGCAATCACGAAGCTCTACGTGACGGGCTTTTGTGTGAAATACGGGTGAACTTCTCGCTAAAAGTTTTATTTTACGACGGACTGTTACTGGGACATGGAAGATGTTCAAATCACGCTGCCATGGCCTGAGCACGTAATGCGCAATAAATGCCACTTCCTATTCAGCTTACACATTACGTTACAGGTGCCCAGGCCATAACAATCTGGAATGTGTGGGCTGCGTCTTGTAAAAATTTGAAAGCAAAATACTTACGTACTGGATTTTAGGCGCTGTAGACTTGTATGCTATTTTATGAATGTATGAGTCGATTTTCCGGAGATGTTATCTCTCAGACTAGCGAGAAACATACCAGTCGTACTGTGACAGTCGCTGGATTTTATCGCAGAGCGTAAAAATTTAAAAGCGAGAATAAAAAGGAAATTACTGGGTCGTCTTTACTCACAGCAAGTCGCTAACAATAGTAAGGAAACTTGATAAAACTTGACTAAAGAAAAAAAAATACGCACCTGTCCTTGACGACAGTACCACAACAAGGCTTATAACTTCCGAGTAAAATCCGTCTGTCAAATTAGCATAAATTCGAAGAAATTCATCTCTGCTGTCCTGTTTATAATTTGCTGGGTTGTTCCTACAGTTTCTCTACGAGCGAACTGATATTTTTGTACACCATCACGGAGAATTGTTCGAACATTTCTTGCTCTGAAACACATTTATTGATTTACTAATGGTTGTTAATAACTTACGTAAGAATGTACAACACAATAGAATATTTTCAATCCTATGTTAACTATATTTTTAAAATTTTTATATCACCTCTCTAGATTTTGTTGTTTAACTTGATCCTGTTGGATACATTGTGTAATGATATTATCGTATGGAATGATTCTTAATAATTTTTAGAGGCCAAAAATTTGTTCTTAACACAAACACAGGACTGTAAAAAATATTTAATTAATGTATTGTTATAGTAGGCCAGATCGAACTTGTCAGATTGGTGCTGTATTAATCTCACACATCTAATTTACAGCTCTACTACGAGATTTCTTTTATTACTTCGTAAATGTAAAAATAGTACTATAGTACGGTCCACAGCATATAATCAAGAGTGGAATGGAGTAATGTGTGCGTGAAGTAAATAAATAAAAAATAAACTTGTAAATGATGCTCGTTTTTGTTCCCCAATTCCATTTATCTAGTGAAACGCCGGTCCTCGTGTTAAGGACCTCGTAGTAAAGCCAAGCCATTATACATTTCCCTGTTATTTACTGAATTACACAAAAAACTGTATTAAGTTTAGAAATTTTCGTCTGGATATTTCAACACGATCTCATTCGAACTTACTCAGTAAAATTTAAGAATCAAATTTACTCTTTGTCTTCAGTCTGCATCAGCACGGGTAGATGAAGAGGGGAGGGGGGGGGGGAGGGGAATCGAAAGAACTGTTCGTAGTTTTATCATTCTTTTTAATCTTATCTTTTGGAAGATCTTACTAAATTTTTCGCTCGTAACCATAACAGTCTTGCAATCGTCGTACTTTACTCGACCTAACCACCCTTCTGTATGAGTACACCATCTGTTTATAAAGACCACTCAACCAAATTTATTTCTTAAGATTTACAAAGGTAACAGTAGTTTTCACGAAACAGAGTTTTCACTTTTACTCCAATGTTCGCTTTCGATTCTGTAATCGGAATGGTGTAACTAGTTCTTATGGCACAGTACTTCAACTTATCATATTTAAGAAATTTAACTAAAGAACGTCTTGTTCTATTCGACCCATCAGTTGTAAACATCGTTATACGTCCAGTTAATATTGTCGATTATGAATTTTCGCAATTCGCGCTTTGGGCAAGCAATCTACACTGTTGTTGTTGTGGTCTTCAGTCCTGAGAGTGGTTTGATGCCGCTGTCCATGCTACTCTATCCTATGCAAGCTTCTTCATCTCCCAGTACCTACTGCAACCTACATTCTTCTGAATCTGCTTAGTGTATTTATCTCTTGGTCTCCCTCTACGATTTTTACCCTCCACGCTGCCCTCCATTACTAAATTGGTGATCCCTTGATGCCTTATAACACGTCTTCCAACCGATCCCTTCTTCTAGTCAAGTTGTGCCACAAACTCCTCTTCTCCCCAATTCTGTTCAATACCTCCTCATTAGTTACGTGATCTACCCATCTAATCTACAGCATTCTTCTATAGCACTACATTTCGAAAGCTTCTATTCTCTTCTTGTCCAAACTATTTATCGTCCATGTTTCACTTCCATATATGGCCACACTCCATACAAATACTTTCAGAAACGGCTTCCTGACGCTTAAATCTATACTCGATGTTAACAAATTTCTCTTCTTCAGAAACGCTTTCCTTGCCATTGCCAGTCTACATTTTATATCCTCTCTACTTCGACCATCATCAGTTATTTTGCTCCCCAAATAGCAAAACTCCTTTACTACTTTAAGTGTCTCATTTCGTAATCCAATTCCCTCAGCATCACCCGACTTAATTCGACTACATTCCATTATCCTCGTTTTGCTTTTGTTGATGTTCATCTGCACTACACTATGTTGACAAAAGTCATGGGACAGCGACAAGCACACATACAAACGGCGGTAGCATCGCCTACACAAAGCATAAAAGAGTATTGCATTGGCGGAGCTGTCATTTGTACTGAGGTAATTCATCTGAAAAGGCTTCCATCGCGATTATGGCCGCACGTTGGGTATTAACAGGCTTTGAAAGAGTAATAGTAGTTAGAGCCATTCCGGAGTTCGTTAGAGAATTCATTTTTCCGAGATCCAAAGTGTCAAGATTGTGCTAAGAATATCTGATTTCAAGTATTACGTCTCACCACGGACAACACAGTAGCCGACGGCCTTCACTTAACGACCGAGAGCATAGATGTTCGAGCAGAGTTGTCAGTGCTTACATACAAGTAATCAAGAAATCAAAATGGGACGTACGTCCAACGTATCCATTAGGACAGTGCAGCGAAATTTGGCTTTAAAGGCCTGTGACAGGAGACGATCGACTTGGGTGCCTTTTCTTACAGCACGGCCGGCCGCTGTGACCGAGCGGTTGTAGGTGCTTCATTCCGGAACCACGTGGCTGCTACGGTCACGGGTTCGAATCCTGCCTCGGGCTTGGGTGTGCGTAATGTCCTTAGGTTAGTTAGGTTTACGTAGCTGATGACCTCAGATGCTAAGTTCCCTAGTGCTTAGAGCCTTTTGAACCATCCAACAGCACGACATCGCCTGAAACGATTTTCTTGGGCTCGGGACCATATCGGTTGGATACTAGACGACAGGAAAACGGTGGCCCCGACAGATGAGTCCAGATTTCAGTTAGTAAGAACTGACCCCACGAAGCCATGAGCCCAGTTTGTCAACAAGGTACTGTTCAAGCTGGTGGTGGATCCGTAATGGTGCGGGCTGTATTTACACGAAATATACTGGGCCCTCTGGTCCAACTGAACCGATCATTGGCTAAAAACTGTTATATTCGGCTACTTGGAGGCCATCTGTAGTCATTCATGGACTTCATTTTCCCAAACAACGATGAAATTTTTATGGATGACATTGCGCCATGTCACCGGACCACAGTTATTCGCGATTGGCTTGATGAACATTCTGGGCAATTCGATCGAATGATTTGGCCACCCAGATCGCCCAGCACGAATCCCATCGAACATTTATGGAACATCGTGTGGAAGTCAATTCGTGCACAAAATGATGCACCAGCAACACTTTCGCAATTATGGGTGGATATGGAGGCAGCATGGCACAATGTTTCTAAAGTGTCTCCCAGCGACTTGTCGAATCCGTGCCACGTCGAGATGTGGCACTACGTCGGGCGAAAGGAGGTCCGACACGATAGTAGGAGGTATCCCATGACTTTTGTCACCTCAGTGTAAAGTATTTCTCCTCGATATTTGCTCAGTACGTTACAGTGCGTGCATTTGGAGTAACATTAGAGTGACACCCAATTGTTTTCGGTGTTTCGTAGAATCCGCACTACGACGGGCTGCTGACGCAGTCAGAGTGACATGGAGTGTGACGTACAATAAGACACATATCTTTAATTTTGCACGTATAGCCCGTTGTCTAATCACCGTAAGATTCTTATACGTGGGGGAGTTGGAAAATTAGTTTCCCCTGTCGATTGTGGTCAGAGTTGTGTGTGAAAGAAAAAAAAGAGAATGAGACGTTAAAGATAAGACGTATCTTTATTTTTCTACATAATTTCCAAGTACATTGAGACATTTGTCATACCGCTTTATAAGCTTCAAACAGCATTCCAGGAAAAAATGAGGGGGTTGCATACTGAGAAGCGTTGAACGGCTTGTTTGACGTCAGCATTGCTGACAAAGCGCCTTCCGCCGAGAGTCTTCTTCAAAGCAGGAAACAGACGGAAGTCACTTGGTGCGAGATCCGGACTATAAGGCAGAGTTGCAATATGGTTTTGCGTTGGCGTCGCCGTGTGTGATCTCGCGTTGTCATCAAACAGCAGAACGCCAGGTCTGACAAGGCCAGGCCGCTTTTTCCGAATCACCTCTTTCACTTTTGACATAGTGGCACAGTACCGCGCAGCATTGATGGTTGGTTGTATCCTCCAGAAAGTCCAGCAGCAAAACTCCTTCGGCGTCCCAGAAAACGGTGAGTAGCACTTTACCTGCAGACGGAGTGCTTCTGAACTTCTTTCGGAAAGGTGATAACGGATGTTCCCACTCCACGGGAGCGGCCTTCGATTCGGGCGTGTAATGGTGGACCCACGTTTCATCCCCCGTCACAATTCGAAACAGAAGGTCATTGCCAGATTCATGGTAACGCACGAGCTGTTCCACGCTGAACGCCATGAGTTGTTCTATGTGTGTCGGGGTTAGTTGGCGGGGCACCCATCGTGCTGACACATTCCTGTATCAAAAAATGTCGTGGATGATCTTGTGAGCTCGCTCACGTCCGATTCCAAGTACTGCCGCTACTCCACCGATGGTGATACGCCGGTTCGCTTTAATCATGTCATCCACCTTCCTGACATTTGCATCTGAAGTGGCCGTGCGCGTCCGTCCAGGTATCGGTATGTCCTGAACTTGCTGACGCCCATCACTGAATTACTGGCACCATCTCCGCACCATTTGCCTCGCCATCGCACCTGACCCATACACCTCAACAAGGCGGTTATGAATATCTGTGCCTGATACTCCACGCGCCCATTCATTGCGGCTCTCACTTCCGCCTTTGACCACGACTCCAAAACGCACCTTCTCTCCATAGCTTCGGGAAAAGACCGACGGCTGGTCTCCGCTTAGCGCAGGCACTACGACAGCGCCATCTGCTTGATCGCGGTCGACCTCTACCCACTGGTGTATCGGTGTATTGCACATGCGCGTTCACCTGCCATGCCGTCTTTCGCCCATATCACACAACACTGCCCAGAGTCGACAGGGGAAACTTACTTTCCAACTCCCCCTCGTAAATAGTCAGTTGGGTTGTCACGCCTCAACATTTACATAAAGCGCTTTTTTTGACGAGAGAGCTTGAGATATTTTTATTGTTAGAGATCAGGTTGATAAAAAAACGCTTTGAAGTCAATCTCCACCGTAGAATCCTATTCCTTTGCGTTCCTATTTTTTCTCATAGTTAATAACTTCTAGAAAATGTTATTCTAGTCACTGTTTAATTATAGTATTTTGCTTCTGTTGAGGTGGCGCAGGGGTTAGCTCACTGGGCTCGCATGAAGCAAGGACGACTGTTCAAATCCCTGTCCAGCCATCCAGATTTAATGTTTCTCGTTATTTCCTTAAATCACTGAAGGCAAATACCGGGATGATTTCTTTGAAAAGGCACCAACGGTTTCCTTCCAATTCTTCCTTAATCCGAGCTTATGCTCCATCACTAATGACCACATTGTCAGCGCTAATCGTCCTTTCTTCCTTTTGTTGATGTAATTATTTTCGATACATCTTGTATTTTAAAATGTAAAATGTCAAATCAAAACACTATCAGCCGTCTTAATTTCCAGTTTCATTTTACTTGCACTACCAGTTTCACAATTACATTAAGCCATGTTCAGGTCCCATAAGCGACTTGCAGGAACCATCTCTGATACGGTCGAAATAGGGGCCAGCATACAGTCACTGGTATCCGTAGACTTCTTTTTAAGAAAGGGATACCAGTGACTGTATGCTGGCCCCTATTTCGACTGTACAAGAGGAAGGATTCTTCCTACACCTCGTCCAGGTGGCCTGAAGTTGGCGTAACGTATCGGTGAAAGTGCTGATACAAATAAAATAAAACTGGAAACTTAGACGGATGAAGGTCTTTTTGTTTTGATATTTTAAGTGAAAAGCCGAGGTAGTGCAACCATGTTGTATAAAGATGGACTCAGAGACTTGTATTTTAAATTCTTGAGCAATACTGCGTCATACTCCTGGTCAACTAAAGTTTTGTATTGTGTCGTAATACACAATGTAGTAATAGCATCCTACATCGTCAGTTATTTGTGGGATGTATTCTAGTCTCTGTCTTCCTTGCAGTTTTTGCCCTCTACAGCTTTCTCTAGTACCATGGGAGCTTTTTCCTCGTATCTTAACAGATGTCCAGTCATCCTGCTCTTCTTCTTGTCAGTATTATCCGGATATTCCTTTCTTCACCGATTCTGTGCAGAACCTCCTCACTCTCTGCCTTATCAGCCCATCTTATTTTCAACATTCTTCTGCAGCAACCCATCTCAGATGCTTCGATTCTCTTCTGTTCCCGTTTTCCCACAGTCCATTTTTCACGACCATACAATGCTGTGCTCCATACGTATACTCCCAGAAATTTCTTCCTCAAATTAAGGCCTACGTTTGATACTTGTAGACTTCTGTTGGCCAGGAATACTCTTTCTGCCAGTCTGCTTTAGATGTCCTCCCTTCTCCGTCCCTCATGGGTTATTTTTCTGCATAGATACTAAAAATTCCTTGATTTCGGCTACTTCGTGATCCCCTATTCTGATGTCCTCTCACTGCTGCCATTTCTACTACTTCTCATTACTTTCGTCTTTCTTTACTTTCAGCCCATGTTCTGTTCCCATTAGACTGCTCATTCTACTCAACACATCCTGCAATTTTTCTTAACGGTCACTGAGGATATCATTGATATCCTTCCACGTTGAATTTTGATTCCAATCTTCAACTTTTCTTTTATTGACAAACTGCCTGTTGGCTTATGTCTCTGGTTCTTCGGGTGACGTTTGTCTGATGATTCTTTTATTTCCTTCATTGCTTCTTCGAGGCACAGATTAAACAACAGGGGTGAAAAACTACATCCCTGTCTTATACCCTTTTTAATCCGAGTACTTCGTTCTTGGTCTCCCACTTTTAATGTTCCCTCTAGGTTCCTGTACATATTGTATTTCACCTGTCTTTCCACATAGCTTACCCGCAGTTTTCTCAGAATTTCAAACATCTTGCACCATTTTACACTGTAGAATGCTTTTTCAAGGTCAACAAATCCTTACCACATTACAAAAACGTATTCAATAATAGGTAGTTCCTACTTTGCGCAAAGGAACCGAAATGGGAATATGAATGAGTATTTGGGAGAATTGTAGGATCACAGTTACTTCTAGGAATTTCATAATCTGATTCTTAGAGCGTGTCAATGATCCACCTTTGTAAATCATGTTCACTGATTATGTGTGGCTCTATCTGACATCCTAACACCAATTCACACAAAACCTGAAATATAAAGATGTATGACAATCATGTAGAACAAAATCTGATGAGCGGCAAGCAGTCTTTGAGTCGTCATACCGTCACTTAACTTCCAAGTTGTAAAGCATCCAATGACTGTACTTCTGAAAAACTTTATACTGATTGCATTTCCACTTCAAAAATGGCGCTGAGCACTATGGGACTTAACATCTATGGTCATCAGTCCCCTAGAACTTAGAACTACTTAAACCTAACTAACCTAAGGACATCACACAACACCCAGTCATAACGAGGCAGAGAAAATCCCTGACCCCGCCGGGAATCGAACCCGGGAACCGGGCGCGGGAAGCGAGAACGCTACCGCACGACCACGATCCGCGGACATTTCCACTTCGCATTGACTAACTACCTTGCTGAAGTCGAAGTAAGGAACAGAGTTCGTAACTTAAATTAACTGCAGATTCAAAATATCCAACAAAGCACGTATGTACTCGTATCTTTAAGTAGGAATTCGTCAGTGACTTGGGAATGAAAATAAACTAAAGATTCTTCAAACCATAGCAATGGAGACAGGAAGCATTATAAATACCAATGTGTGAAATACGTTGCATACAGAACCACCTAATCAGAAACATTTGAACAAAGATGAATCATAGATGCATAAGATATCCCTGGAAACATTTAAGTAAACGAGATTGTGGTGTAATCAACACGCCTGCTGTGCGGATGAGTAAATAACGACAAAATTCTGTACCAAGTGCATCGAAAGCTAACTGCCTCACTGAACAGAGGAAGTTATTTGCCCTACTGTTGGTGTTACGAATACGTACACAGGCAGTTATACCGTATTATCCCGCATGAACTTCATTCGGGGACATGCATTCAGTCACCGTCAGTTCCAGGATCTCCGTGAGGAAATTTATTCTTAATTCTGTGACTTGCTTTTCACGCAGCAGTGGCGGTTAAGTTCTATTTTTTTTTCTCACTGAAAAACATCCACAGCTGTTACATCCTGCCTGGCTGTCCAAGTTGTCACTTTTAGTGGACAGCACATCCCACGTAAATGAACTGAACCTCAAATATCAGGGAAAGGATAACCTCTCCTTTGAGCTCTATAAAGTCATCAAAGGATTTCGGAGAAAGCTATCATTATTTCCAACATACCTGGAACTAGAATACCTTTCTCGTTTCACTGTTTTAAAAAGTTTTGTGCTATAATCCCCGAAGATGTTAACTTTGATTTTCAGAAAAAAATTATTCGCAGCATTTTGAAGAAATTTTCAGATCTTGAAAGAATTCGGAGTGACGTTCTTCTGTTCCAGAATCAGTTTAAATGTAACCTTGATGGTGTGCCAGTTGCATTCCAGTAGAAGCTCATTTATATTTGCATGAAAATGGCTTGTTGAAAGAGATGCACAGAGAAGGAAAACATGTTGAATTTTTCCGCTGTTTACCTGTGTTGAATTTCCGAATCTGAAGTATTTTTCCGCTGATACGGCATCACTGTCTGGAACAACTTACGCCTATGAGCAAACGTTTTCAAAAATGAGGTATATTATCTGAAGTATATTTGAAACCATTTCTCTTGGTTGGGTGCAGCAGAATGAAATCAAACATTGATGATATCTAGAAAGCAAAACGCCAGTTTCACCGAACTCAATAAAGTTTTTTGCTGCTTAGTTTGTGAGATTCGCACACGCGGACACTAGGTCTGATGTAGCTATCTTTTTTGTTGACTTCGCCTTCTATGATAACTTTTTTAGTAAATGGATATGTTGACTGCCCTTGTTTTTCATGCACTGCATGCCACTCACCCGTGATTAACATGGAATGCTGACCATTATCCCCAGAGCTTTCGATCTGGCTCATGAGTATGATGACGTGGCCCGCGCTTATAATTTTGTAGTTATCCTACCCACTGCGAAAAAAAATGGAGACCTTTGCTCTACCGCCCTGCTTCGGTACTGTGGCGTCTGGATATCAGCATGTACAAAGAGACTCTGGTACTCAAAGACCGACATGCCACAATCGAGGCGACAGTGAAAAAATGAAAACACAGGCCAAAGAAAATTAAAAAAAAAACTTTTTTACTTCGATAGCTGATCTTTATAGTGTCTATATACCGAAGGTAAACGTGTTGACGTGCCCATAAAAATATCGGTTTTAGAGCTGTACATTTAAGTACTGATTTATTATTAGATATTCTGTATATCAACAAGCTAGCAGCCCGATTATTCCCCTTAAAGCAAGAATTGAAAGGAAAACGATGTACCTTCACGCTTGGCGGTAACCACTTTGCTGACAATGGTAACTGGATGTATGTGGCACAATAAAAGGTGTCCGATAGGTCAATCGTTCGGTTTCGTCGCACATCGGATTTGTCCGGAAAAGTTCATCCCGAATTCCTTGCTTTTTTTTATTTCTGCCAACACGAAAACACGAGAAACCTAGCAGTCGTAGTGTCAAAATTGTTTAGTGAAACTAAATGTTGCAATTTCTGTTGGTAGCGCCAAATGTTGCAGTTTCTGTTGGTAGCGCCGATCGCCAATTACGTCTGCATTTCCCTCCACACGTCTGGGCCCACCGCAAAGACTAATCTTGTGATCTACATTTTTGTTCATCATTTCCAGCAACTATTTTTGAAGAATGCCGACGGGAAGAAATAGTACACTAGTTGTTTTTTAACGCGACTGGTGTGCTGTTTCTTCTCGCTGGAAATCTTGCCTTCCACTCATAATTCACACGGCCAGCACGCCCCCCCCCCCCCCAACTGTGCAATCAGACTTCTTCTTCTGTGTCACATATTCTTACTTCATATACTCAAAGAGAAAGATTGGACGTGATGAAAGCTCAAAAAGTAGCAAGTCTCCTTCAAACAGGCAAAGTAAAATTATACTCTACTACAATTTCACAATTTCAAAAGAACAACTTCAAATATGTACCGAAAATAGTGTAAAAATATAATATAAAATAGAAATATCGGCGCTCGTTATTGCCATTTAGATATCGATATAACGGGTGTAAATATCGCCGTGTATATCGACGTTTGTCGGACAAATATATTGATACCTCGATATGTCGATGGTTTATCAGCCCTGGTTCAAAAACATGCTGCTTCTCTGTGCTGTAAGATCTTTTCTCAACCGCCGTATACTGCTGGCGAGCCACCCAGAGGATTCCTCTTGTGTCCTCGAATGCAAAAACAGTTGCGTAGCAGACATTTGGAGAATCCTGACCAGGTTATGTTGGAGATGGTACCTTTCCTGAGCACCCAAAATACAGACTTCTATAATCAAGGTGTACCCCAAATTATTAATAGTTGGGACAATTAAGTTGCTTTGAGTGAGATTATGTAGAGAAGAGATTACAGTTTCACGGTCGCGCTTTGTTTTTAGTAGATAATTGAACTTTTATAACTACCGCTTGTATTATAGGGGTCGTAGTTAATAGAGAGAAAGGACTGAACTCTTGTTCTTCTTCTGTCTATCCATTAATATATATTGGAGCCCACACAATGCAACATCGTTCTATGAATCGCGGTATGTAGTAGCTGCACTGTACTTGGTAATCCTGCGCATTCCTTCACATTATCTAGTCAAGACGTTCTTCTTCGTGCTTTTCTTCTTTCACCCTTAACCTTCCCTTTGATTATCAACTGTTGGAATATATATTTGGCGTTCCGTAAGCCATGTCCTAGACATGCAGTCATTCTTCTATTAAACGTTGAGCCGGCCACGGTGATCTAGCGGTTCTAGGCGCTCAGTCCGGAATCGCGCGACTGCTACGGTCGCTGGCTCGAATCCCGCCTCGGGCATGGATGTGTGTGATGTCCTTAGGTTGGTTAGGTTTAAGTAGTTCTAAGTTCTAGGTGACTGATGACCACAGATGTTTAGTCCCATAGTGCTCAGAGCCATTTGAACCATTAAACGTTGCTAATGTTTCTTGCTGTTTGTGTATTCTTCGCAACACTCCGGTCTTAGTTTCTCTTGCTTCTACGGTACTTTAAGCATTTTACTGTAAATCCACATTTCAGAGGTCTTGCTCTTCCTTGCTGTTGGCTTATTTACTGCCCATCCATCAGACGGTAAAGGGGGAAGCGCAGGCCAGATGTCACATCTTGCAGTTCGAACTGGAAGGTTAAGGTCTAGGTCTGCACTTAAGTTTTCTTGACCACGTTCCAAGGTACTTAAACTTGTCTGCTCTTTGTATTAAGGAGCCATTGCATTTGCAAACACTCGGTCTGTCGTATGACAATCATAAAACGCGACTTTTTGGTGTTGACATTCAGAGCAAGATTACTGCTGTAATCTCCTGTTATGTTGACGAGTTATTGAAGATCTAAATTATCAGTGATCAATAGCATATCATCAGCACAGCATACGTTGTATTTGAGAACTGCATTAATCTTTACGCCTTTGTCTGTATCACTAAGTGTTTCCAGCTCGTGGTCGTGCGGTAGCGTTCTCGCTTCCCACGCCCGGGTTCCCGGGTTCGATTCCCGGCGGGGTCAGGGATTTTCTCTGCCTCGTAATGATTGGGTGTTGTGTGTTGTCCTTAGGTTAGTTAGGTTTAAGTAGTTCTAAGTTCTAGGGAACTGATGACCATCGATGTTAAGTCCCATAGTGCTCAGAGCCATTTGAACCACTAAGTGCTTCCTGGAAGATACTTTCTGAGTACAAACTGAATAGCAGGAGTGACGCATCCTTGTCGAATGCATGCACAGATATAAACTAATTCATTGACGTTATTACCAAACTTAACTTGTGCTGTCTGATTCCAGCATAAATCTCTGTGCAGAGGGTGTCTTTATGATCTACAAGGGTTGCATAGAATGCAATGCACCGCATTTTTTCCTTCAACAATTCTTTATTGAAAAAAATCAGAATTACTCACATGAAAGAATGGTGTTTTACCTACACAACCTATTTGTCCACGTAATCTCCATCCCATTCTATGTCCTTCCTCCAGCGTGAAACAAGGTCGTTTATGCCCTATCGGTACCAGTCCTTGTACTGGTGTTGGAGTCAGTACTTCACTGTGTGAATCACCTCCTCATCGCTCTCAAAATATCTTCCACGAATAGCATCCGTTAATAGCCCAAACAAGCGGAAGTCCGAGAGGATCAGGTCAAGGCTGTAGGGTGGATGGGGTAACACTGTCCAACCCTGTTTTGCGATGTGTTCAGTAGTCCTCAGACTTGGGTGGAGCCGAGAGCTGCCTTGTTGCAATAAAACGTCTCCTCAGCTGTTGTGGCGCCGAAGTCACCGGAAGCGCGTCTTGAGTTTTGTTAATGTGTTTGAAGCCGAGAGGAAGGCTTTCTTGTCCCGGATTGTGACAGGTGATGAAACCTGGATTCACCATTTTGAGCATGAAACTGTACTTCTGCCGACAGCAGATGCTCCATAGAGCGCTTGTGAATCTTCCCCACAGTAAGACATCCACTCTGTCACTCATGGAGCACAAGCGGACACCTGCGAGTGGCGACCGCTTCTCAGGCACTCGCTGGTATTTATGGTACCGCCTTTTGGCATCACATCAATGAGAATCATACATTCACAATCCCAGAACACGGTAATCATGACCTTACGGCGGAAGAAGTTGCTTCGAATTTTTTTTTTTTTCGTTGAGGAGTGGGAATACTGTCGTATTGTTTCAGGCTCAAAATGGTGAAAAAAATGGCTCTGAGCACTATGGGACTCAACTGCTGAGGTCATTAGTCCCCTAGAACTTAGAACTAGTTAAACCTAACTAACCTAAGGACAGTACAAACATCCATGCCCGAGGCAGGATTCGAACCTGCGACCGTAGCGTCTTGCGGTTCCAGACTGCAGCGCCTTTAACCGCACGGCCACTTCGGCCGGCTCAAAATGGTGAATCCAGGTTTCATCACCTGTCACAATCCGGGACAAGAAAGCCTCCCTCTCGGCTTCAAAACTTTGCAACAAGTCAAGAAAATATTTTTTCTGTGCGATTTCTGGTTCACCATTAGACGCTGCGGGACCCATCCTGCACACAGTTTTAAATATTCAAGAGTGTGGATAATTGCACGCACATTTCCTTTGCTGATTGACAGATTTCTAGTCGTAATGCGTCTATCCTCACGAGTGACAACATCAGCTCGCTGCAACATCTCAGGTGTGACAGCCGTGGATGGTCTCCCTAGCCGTTGCAAATCGTGGAGCTCCGCCGAACCGCATTCTGATGACCTCCTCCTCCATGCCCATCGACTAACTGTACTTCTGGCGACAGCAGATGCTCCATAGAGCGTTTGAGAATATTCCCCACAGTTTCTTTCTCTGCAATGAGAAATTCGACGACGGCACGCTGGTCGCAACGTACATCAGCTACAGACGCCATTTTGAACCTGTCCTGCAGCTACGCTATCTGTCGGAAAAGACGAAAACTTGGCGCGCTCACTGAGGAGACTTCAAATAATACATACGTAGCGTTTCGCATTCGTAGCATTCCTTTCGGCTTAGGAAAAAAAAAAAAGAAAATGCGGTGCTTTACTTTCTGAGCAAACCTCGTAAATCCGTTCTCTTAAGATGTTCTGTGAGTTTATGACATTATACTCTGTAGAAGTATTTTTCACAATGAATGAACCACAGGCGACATTTTTATCTCGATAACAGCTGTTTTACACTAAAACGTGTGGTGCAGCTATTGATTCTGTTGTACCTAAACCGGGTCCCACCAATGGAATTTTACACATTTTTTTCATATAATTTTTGTCGGATGACTTCCAGAAATATTTTCAAGGAATGGCTCATAAGACTTAAGGGCAACCGCCTTGCCGCAGTGGATACACCGGTTCCCGTGAGATCACCGAAGTTAAGCGCTGTCGGGCGTGGTCGGCACTTGGATGGGTGACCATCCAGGCAGCCATGCGCTGTTGCCATTTTTCTGGGTGCACTCAGCCTCGGGATGCCAATTGAGGAGCTACTCGACCGAATAGTAGCGGCTTCGGTCAAGAACTCCACCATAAAGAGCGGGAGAGCGGTGTGCTGACCCCACGCCCCTCCTATCCGCATCCTCCACTGAGGATGACACGGCGGTCGGGTGGTCCCGGTAGGCCGCCCGTGGCGTGAAGACGGAGAGTGCTCATAAGACTAACGAGTCTATGATCTTCACATTTTAGAGCCCTTTTTTGTGCAAAGGAACGAAAGCTGATAATAGTCACTGCGAAGGAGGGGTAATTAATGATCTGTATTCTAAATTTTGTTAAAAACTTTGTCTTAGACTGATACCTTCTTCATAAAGAACTCTGATGAGTTAAAAAAAAAACAGGAAGTGTAGCAGATCGAAAAGATAATGACAAAAAACGACATTTTTCGCTGTGCATCCGTGGGCGTGAGGGTGGGGAGAGGAGGATGCGGAAGAATATGGTTGGTGCTAGAGCAGTAGGCGGGCGCTAAACGGAGGCCTTCCCTTGGCTGTTGTATGCTAGAGCCCTTGACCAGCTACCGGAGGCTGTGGCGAGGTTCAGGCCAAGAGCTGAGACCGGACAGCCGTATCAGACGAGAGGCATCTGTAGGCACCGCGCTCTCCGTGTCTCCGTGTCACAGGCACAGCCGGCACCGAGTACTGGCGCCAGCCGGCGTATGCAAGGCTGCGTGCGGGTGTCAGCCCGCCCGATGCGGAAAGATAGCTGGCGCCGTCTCGAGGAACGGACTGGCGGCACGCCGTCCGCGCGATGCAAATTACCTGCGCACAGGTTCACCGGCGGTCTCGATACCGAAGCGCATACTGCAGCTACCTTGTGCGGACCTGTCGCCCGTGCACTCTAGATCCAGTTCATGGCGAACCGAAAGGTTTGGCCTAGACAGTAACTGTTCGAATAAGGAATGGAAGGACTGAGGGAGCAGATTCATTACCGTCTGCTTTTCAGGATGTTCCAAAACTTCATTTATAATGTCTCAGGATTAACTGAAGTTGAAATAAAATTTTTCAAAACATTTTCTGTGAACAATGAAGCACAGTTCCAAAGTACGAGGGTGAGTCAAATGAAAACCTTAAATTTGTAATAAGAAATCGAAATTTTGCGCCATTATCCTGTAAGGTGGTAAGCGTGCTACAAACAACGTGCAGAATGGCCTGTGGATGGCAACATAGTGCAGATGCACACGTACCGTCGCAGTATCAGTATAAAGATGGACGCCCCACTTGTGACTTGCACCAGGGAAGAACAGCGTTCTGTTATTCGGTTTTTACGTAGTGAAGTTGTGAAACCTATTGAAATTCAACGGCGAATGAAGGTTCAGTACGGTGATGCATGTTTGTCACAGCAGCAAGTCTATGAATAGAGTAGGAAGCTCGCAAATGGTGTGAATTCAGTGGAAGATGCTTCTCGTCCAGGTCAGGCACAACGAGTTGTGACTCCATGGAACATTGCAGCAGTTGAAACCACAGTGAAGGAAAACCGCCGAGTGACATTGAATGACATTGCATCATGTTTACACGTTACTCATGGGTCAGCACACCACATTGTCCAGCCGTCCGAGGTGGCCGAGCGGTTCTAGGCGCTACAGTCTGGAACCGCGCGACCACTACGGTCGCAGGTTCGAATCCTGCCTCGGGCATGGATGTGTGTGATGTCCTTAGGTTAGTTAGGTTTAAGTAGTTCTAAGTTCTAAGGGACTGATGACCTCAGATGTTAAGTCCCATAGTGCTCAGAGCCATTTGAACCATTTTTGAACCACACTGTGCATGATGTGCTCCAGTTTCACAAAGTGTCTCCTTGATGAGTGCCACGGCAGCTGACTCCTGAAATCAGAGAACGACGTGTTGATGTTTGTGAAGAAACTTCTTCGACGCTTTGAACGAGAAGGTTATGGCTTTCTTGCAAGAATCGTTACTGGGGACGAAACCTGCGTTCACTTCCACCAACTGGAAACGAAGAGAGAGAACAAGGAATGGCGCCATTCTTCATCACCAAAACCAAAGAAGTTTCGAACAGAACCATCAGCAGGGAAGGTTATGCTGACTCTCTTTTGAGACGGAAAAAGCGTCATTTTGGAGCATTACATGCCTAGAGGGACCACTGTCACCAGTGCATCATACACAGATATCCTAAAAAATCATCTGCGGCCTGTAATCAAATCAAAGCGACATGGATTGCTGTCACCAGGTGTCCTTTTCCAACATGACAATGCAAGGCCCCACATTGCCCGTACAACAGTTGCAACAATCACAAAACTGCATTTTGAGTGTCTTACTCATCCAACATACTCACTAGACCTTGCCCCAAGTTATTTCCATTTGTTTGGACCACTCAAAGACGCAATGGGAGGAAAGAAATTCCATTCTGATAAAGAGGTACGCCACGCGGTGCATGAGTGGTTGCGCGGACCACCAAAAGAATTTTTTTCTAAAGGAATTTATGCACTTTGTAAGCACTGGAGGACTTGCATTGAGCGTGGGGGAGATTATGTTGAAAAGTGATAGAGCTTTGTACCACTTCTGCACAATAAATAATATTTAAAAAAATATTTAAGGTTTTCATTTGACTCATCTCGTATATAAACAACGACATTATGCAAGCACAAAAAACTGCTGTAACGTATATTTATTAGCAGATTAACAGTTTCGAACACTGGCCGTCTTCAAATCATCTACATCTGCAGAAAGGATTAATGAAACGTTCCTCGGTGGCAAATAAGCAACTTTGTGTTTGACGCCAACGAACCATTCTTTAACTTCATGTGACCCTAATCAGTTTGGGTGTTGGAAAGATAAAGGAACCAGAGAGGCAGTTATCACGTTGCGGTTGATAATGGAAGCAATACTGAAGAAAAATTAAGACACGTTCATAGGATTTATCGATCTGGAGAAAACGTTCCAAAACAGAAAATGGTGCAAGATGTTCGAAATCCTCAGGAAAGTCGGGGTGAGTAATAGGGAAATAATGGGTAACACACAATACGTACAAGAACCAAGAAGGAACAATAACGAAATGCTCTGGTTAAAAAGGGCGTATGACAGGGACGTAGTCTTTTGCTCCTGCTGTTTAATCTATACGTCGAAGAAGTAAATGCAGAAATAACATAAAGGTTCGAGAGCGGGATTAAAATTCAATGTGGAACGATATCAGTGTTAAAATTCGCTGAGGACGCGCTATCCTCAGTGAAAGCGAAGAAGAAGTACAGGACTTGTTGAATGGAATTGCAGTCTAATGAGTACAGAAAATAGAAAATACACTACTGGCCATTAAAATTGCTACACCATAAAGATGACGTGCTACAGACGTGAAATTTAACCGGCAGGAAGAAGATGCTGTGGTATGCAAATGATCAGCTTTTCAGAGTATTCACACAAGGTTGGCGCCGGTGGCGACACCTACAACGTCCTGATATGAGGAAAGTTTCCAACCGATTTCTCATACACAAACAGCAGTTGACCGGCGTTGCCTGGTGAAACGTTGATGTGATGCATCGTATAAGGAGGATAAATGCGTACCATCATGTTTCCGACTTTCATGAAGGTCGAATTGCGGCCTATCGCGATTGCGGTTTATCGTATCGCGACATTGCTGCTCGCGTTGGTCGAGATCCAATGACTGTTAGCAGAATATGGAATCGGTGGGTTCAGGAGGGTAATACGGAACGCCGTGCTGGATCCCAACGGCCTCATATCATTAGCAGTCGAGATGACAGGCATCTTATCCGCATGGCTGTAACGGATCATGCATCCACGTCTCGATCCCTGAGTCAACAGATTGGGACGTTTGAAAGACAACAACCATCTGCACGAACAGTTCCAAGACGTTTGCAGCAGAATGGACTATCAGCTCGGAGACCATGGCTGCGGTTACCCTCGACGCTGTATCACAGACTGGAGCGCCTGCGATGGTGTACTCAACGACGAACCTGGGTGCACGAATGGCAAATCGTCATTTTTTCGAATGAATCCAGGTTCTGTTTACAGCATCATGATGGTCGCATCCGTGTTTGGCGACACCGCGGTGAACGCACATCTGAAGCGTGTATTCGTCATCGCCATACTGGCGTATCACCCGGCGTAATGGTATGGGGTGCCATTGGTTACACGTCTCGGTCGCCTCTTGTTCGCATTGACGGCACTTTGAACAGTGGACGTTACATTTCAGATGTGTTACGACCCGTGGCTCTACCCTTCATTCGATCCCTGCGAAATCCTGTATTTCAGCAGGATAATGCACGACCGCATGTTGAAGGTCCTGTACGGGACTTTCTGGATACAGAAACACATTCTCCAGATCTCTCACCAATTGAAAACGTCTGGTTAATGGCGGCCGAGCAAGTGGCTCGTCACAATACGCCAGTAACCACTCTTGATGAACTGTGCTATCGTGTTGAAGCTGCGTGGGCAGCAGCTGTACCTGTACACGCCATCCAAGCTCTGTTTGACTCAATGCCCAGGCGTATCAAGGCCGTTATTACGTCCAGAGGTGGTTTTGTATGACTTCTGCTCTGAGAATAAAAGTAATACTATCGCTCCTGAAGAGTGTGTGACATCGAAATTCGTGCCACTTGGAACCACTGGACAATTTCAGATTGCATGTTTGTTTTTTCGTGCCTATAAGTCATGTTATTGCACTATCTGCAGCTGCGCCGTAAAGAATAATCAGTTTCACGATAAGCTCCACGACAGAATGTTTCACGTTCGGTTGCATGCCATCACATTCCATCCTTCTCATCACCCCGTAACACCAATATGATTCTATATGTATTCTTTAATGGTAGATACCTAGCTGAACGTCTTGCACGGTTTGTAACTCCCAAGGAGTTCGCCTTCGGTCTTGATGGCGCGATTCCTTGTGATCACTATGGCCTGCCGTTTTTCATTCGGTGTTCATGGCGGAAGTTAATGGTCTTTTGTTTTTAAACATTTCTTGAATGTCGGCGGTGTCCATTTTGTGAAGCGTCCGCCTCGATAGCCGAGTGGTCAGCGCGACAGGTTGCCGTGCAAAGGTACCCGGGATCGATTCCCGGCTGTGTCGTCGATTTTCTCCGGTCAGGGACTGGGTGTTATCTTCATCATCATCATCATCTCACTGTCATCGACGCGTGGCGTCACCTAAAATGATTTGCACCAAGCGACCGGTCTACCCGACGGGAGGCCCTAGCCCCACGACATTTCATTTCATTTCATTTTGTGAAGTGTAATACATACATCCATAGAAGGTTGATATCTGCGCATCCCGCACACTCATTTTCTGTCTCCCTCCTGATGCATAGTGTGAGTCATTAGCAACTAGTATTTTTCTTATCATAACTTCACAATACTTTTAAATGAGCCTCACTAAAGATTGAACTTCATAGCTCACACTCAAGGGGTTTCTTGTTGAGAGTGATGAACTGTAAACCATAATGGTTCTGTGATATTCCCCTGTACTCACGAAGTACCATTACGTCAGTCGATTCCCCTGTACTCACGAAATACCATTACGTCAATCGATTTTGTTCTGTTCAGAACAATTTGTTGAGATCTTGCCGTAAAGTGATCACCCTCACACAGTCTTGGCAGCTGAAAACTAAGCGCGAAAGAATATTAACAGATTGGACAGTCGTTCGGTCTACCCACCTAATCAGAATTTTTGTATAATCACATTTTGAAAGCTTCTATGTGTTCCTATCTGAACAGCTTCATGCCCTTGTAACATCCTCTGCTAAACTCCAGACAAATACACACATCAAAAAAAGTTTTGCATCACCTCGGTTCCGAGAGTTCTGAAACCCGTCCAGAAAATTGGAATAGAGATCAACATAAACATCATTTCCGCCTTTTTATTGCTCATAAAAACCACACATTGCATGTTGTACCACCACACAGCGAGACCTTCAGAGGTGGTGATCCAGACTGCTGTACACACCGGTACCTATAATACCCGGTAGCACATCCTCTTGCATTGATGAATGCCTGTATGTGTAGTGGCATACTATCCACAAGTTCATCAAGGCACTGTTGGTCCAGATTGTCCCACTCGTCAACGGCGATTCGGAGTAGAATCCTCAGAGTGATTGGTGGGTCACGTTATCCATAAACAGCCCTCTTCAATCTACCCCACGCATGTTCGATACGGTTCATGTCTGGAGAACATGCTGGCCGCTCTAGTCGAGCGAAGTCGTTATCCGGAAAGAAGTCATTTACAAGATGTGCACGATGGGATCGCGAATTGTCCATGAAAACGAATGCCTCGCCAATACGCTGCCGATATGGTTGCACTATCGGTCGGAGGATGGCATTGAGGTATCGTACAGCCGTTACGGCGCGTTCCCTGACCAACAGCGGGGTAAGTCGGCCCCATATAAAGCCACCCCAAAACAGCAGGGAACCTCCACCTTGCTGCACACGCTGTACAGTGTGCCTAAGGCGTTCAGCCCGACCGGGTTGCCTCCAAACACGTCTCCGACGATTGGTTGAAGGTGTATGCGACACTCATCGGTGAAGAGAACGTGATGCCAATCCTGAGCGGTTCATTCAGCATGTTGCTGGGCCCATCTGTACGGCGCTGCATGGTGTCGTTGCAAAGATGGACCTCCCCATGGACGTCGGGAGTGAAGTTGCTCTTCATGCAGCCTTCTACGCACAGTTTGAGTCGAAACACGACGTCCTGCGGCTGCACAAAAAGCATTATTCTCCATGGTGGCGTTGCTGTCAGGGTTCCTCCGAGCCATAATCCATAGGTAGCGGTCATCCAAGGCAGTAGTAGCCCTTGGCCCTCCTGAGCTAGACATGTCATCGACAATTCCCGTCATTCTGTATCTCCTCCAGGTCGGAACATCATCGTTTTGGTTCACTCCGAGACACCTGGACACTTCCCTTGTTGAGACGCGATCGAACCGCGGTATTTACCGTCTAGGCATGGTTGAACTACAGACAACACGAGCCGTGTCCTTTCAACCGCCCCCCCCTCCCCCCAGTGGAATGACTGGAACTGATCAGCTGTCGGACCCTTTCCGTTTAATAGGTGCTGCTCATGCATGGTTTTTTACATCTTTGGGTGGACTTAGTGACAGTCAAAGGGACTGAGTCTGTGACTCAATATCCACACTCAACATCCATCTGCAGGAGTTCTGGGAACTGGGGTGATGCAAAACTTTTTTGATGTGTGTATATTCAGAAAGCACTTCCTAATTCTTAAATTTTAGTAGATATCAATATATTTCTCTTTTCCAGAAATTATTTTCTTACCATGACCAGTCTGTAATTTATATCCTCTCTACTTCGGCAATCATCAGTTATTTTGTCGCCCAAATAGCAAAACTTAACAACTGCATTAAGTGTCCCATTTTCTAATCTAATTCCACCACATCACATCATTTCATCTGACTACGTTCCATTACCCTTGTTTTACTTTCGTTGATGTTCCTCTTATATCCTCCTTTCAAGACACTGTCCATTCTATTCAACAGCTCTTTCAAGTCCTTTGCTGACTATGATAGAATTACCTCAAAGTTTTTATTTCGTACAACTGATGTTTAATCTCCTTTCCAGATTTCTCGTCGGATTCCCATACAGCTTGGTAAATGTACAGATTAAATAACATCGAGGATGAGGAACAACCTTGTCTTGTTCCCTTCTCAACCACTGCTTCACTTTCATATTCTTCGAGTCTTGATCCTCGTCAAGACCTATCAGTTTTTCCAGTCTTCTGTAACTAATTTGGGACATTATCTTGTAACAACGGCTTATTAAACTGAAATTTCGATAATATTGATACCTGTCAGCAGTTGTCTTCTTTGGAATTGGAATTATTACATACTTCTAGACACCTGAAGGTATTTCGCCGTTTTCATAATGACGGTTTCCCGAACGATCTAAATAATTCTGAGTATTTATCATCTACTCAAGGGTCCTTATTTCGGCTTAGATACTGTGATACTGTGTCAAATTCTCCTCGTAGTATTATATCTATCATCTTATCTTCCATTTCCTCTTCCCTTTCTATAAAATTGTCTTCAAGCTCAATTCCCTTGTATCCTCCTTGTTTACATTCTTTACACCTTTCAGATTTCCCTTCTCTTTTAGTACTTGATTGTCATCTGAACTCTTGAGATTCATACAGCTGCTTCTCTTTTCTCCAAAGGTGTTAATAATTTTCCTTTAAGTGCTGTCTACCTTTCCCCTAGTTATGCTTGCTTGCACAGCCTTACATTTGTCCTCTAGGCTGCTTAGCCAGTTTGCTCTTTCTATCAATCTTATTTTTAGACATCTGCATTCCCTTTCGTCTGCTATATTCAATAGCGACTTTTACTAGACCTAGTCTTTGTACTTATCTTATCCTCTGCCGCCTTCGGAATTGCGTCTCTAAAATCTACTCAATTGTGATCTACGTTTTATATTCCTTTCCCCTATACCGCTCATTCGTTGCCTCTGAAACAACCTCTAATTTTTTTTTAATTTATCCAATTCCCATAGCTTTAATTTCAGACCTTCTTGCAACTTCTTCAGTTTTCTACTGCAGTTCATAAACAATAAGCTATCGTCAGAGTTCATGTATGTCTCTGGAAACCTCTTGCAGCTTTTGAAATTTGTGTCTTATCATTCTATAATGAATGTGACACCTTCAAGTGTTTCCAAGCCTCTTGTACGTATACAACCCTCTTTCATGAGTCTTAAACCAAGTATCGGCGATGAATAAATTATACTCCGTGAAACATTCTAGCCGACAGCTTCCCCTTTCATTTCTTCAGCTCGTGTTTTCCTACTATTTTTTGTTCATACTAGCGAATTCCAGTCCCCCAGCATAATTAAATGTTTCTCTTTCTTAACTATGTGAATAGTTTCTTTTATGTCATGATATATACCCTTCATCATCGGCTGTTGGCTATTACCGCAAGGCCAGATCAGTCAGACATTGAGACTGTTGCCCCTGCAATTATTGAAATGGGTATTCAGAAACCATATGTTTCTCTGGCCTCGCTGCAAATTGCGTCTACGCTACGATTATCTGTATCGTTGTGGCACGCAAGACACCTCACCTCACTAAAGCTCATGATTCATGATGGCTCTTCCCACAAAAGTCTCTTGAAATGACGACATCGTGAAAATTTAGAGATTATTTTCCCCTTGGTTCATCAGCAGGCACGTACTTTCTTTTTTATGTCTTCTACCTGGTTTGATGCGGCCCACTAGGAAATCCTCTCTCGTGCTATCCTCTTCCACTCATGGTAGCACTTGGACCCAACGTTGTCAGTAATTTGTTGGATACAATCTAAAATTTATTTTCCCCTATACTCCTAAATTTATGCCCTCTGCAGCTCCTTCAAGTGTCATTGATGTTCCTTATTTCTCAGACATACCCTATTGTCTGGTCCCTTCAAGAAGGCGGAACATGTCTACTCAGTCAAATTTTCACAATCTTTCTTCAACATCACATCTCAAACACTTCCACTGTCTCCTCCCTTGGCTTTTCCACAGTCTACAATTCACTTTCGTACTGTGCTGTGCTACATGTGTACGTACGTACGTACTCAGAAATGTCTGATACTAGTAGACTTCTGTTTGTCGGGAATGCCCTCTTTACTTGTGCATATCTGTTTTTTGTCTCCTCCTTTCTTCGTCCATTACGAATTATTTTGCTTCCAAGGTGGCGGAATTCCTTTTCTTGCTTCTGTTTTTAAAGATGTCCATTCCTCTTCATTTGAACTGCCTATGTGGAATTCATTCTCGCAGTTCCTGCAGCCTTAGAGAACTTCAGATCCATCTCAACTCTCCTATTTGTACATCACACTTATTTCCGCACATATTGTTCCAGAAAATTCGTTATCATTACTAAATTGTGATCTGAGTCTATCCTGATGAGCCAAAACATTGTGACTACCTGCTTAATAGGTTGTTTGCCCGTATTTGGAACTAAATACATCACTGATTCTGCGTACCAGGGATCCGACAGTTTTTTAGTAGGTTTGTGGATGTCTGTAGCATTAGATGTCTACGGACAGGTCAAGAAATTCAAGTAAATAAAGGGCCACTGATATGCGTACGCAGTGATGAAGGCCGATAGCGACCTAGATGGGTTCTACACGATTTACATTAGGCGAATTTGGTCGCCGAAGCATCAACGTGAGTTCACTACAACGCTCCTGAAATCACTGTTTCACGATTCTGGTTCCGAGACACGGACAGTTATACTGCTGAATGATGACATTGCCGTGGGGGAATACATCAAGCATGAAGGGACACAGATGCTGGCAGCTGTCTTCGATTACTACCATAGGTTCCATGCAAGCGCTTGAGAATGTCTCCCACAGCAAAAATACTGCTCCCACCAGCCTGCGTCCGTGGCGCGATGACGTTTCGATTCACTGTTCACCTCGATGACGGCGTTTGTGGAGACGACCATTGACATATTGGACCAAAAATGATATTCACCTGAAGAGCAGACACGTTTCCGTTGATCGACGGTCGAATCCCGATGGTCCCGTGCCCACTGTACGATGTCGTAGGGTCAACATGTGAACATGTAGAGGTGGTCTGCTGCGGAGCTCCAGGTTCAAGAATGTACGACGAACAGTGTGCTCCGAAACACTTGTGCGTTCACCAGCATTATGCTCTTTCGGCAGAGATGCCACAGATCACCATCTGTCCTACTTTACAGAACAGACGAGCATCCGAATCTCTTGTTCTGTGAACAGTCGTGGATGATGTCCAACTATTCAGCACCTTGTGGTAGTTTCACTGTCCTTCGATCTCTTTCCGTAGACGCTCATGACAGCAGCCCGTGAATATTCAACCAACTTCGCCGTTTTCGAGATACTCGTTCACAGACTCTGCGTAATAACGATCTGCCCTTTATGAGAGTCGCTTATCTCAATGGATTTCCTCAATTGCAGCCATATCTTCGCTGTTCTTGTCTGCTGCGTTTACGCATTTTTGTTACCACTTCAGGTGCCCGCAACGCTACCAGGCGGCATCCAACATCGCGGTGAGCAGTGGTCATAATGTTTTGGCTTATAAGTGTATATCTCCTCCTGCGTATGCGTTACAATCCAACATATGATTTCGGAATCACTGTCTGACCGATATGTAACAAAGCGGTCTTTAAGGGCCTTTTCCAAGTATATATTCTCCTAATGTGATTTATAAGCATTTTCTTCGCAAATGTTAGCTGAAATTTATTCCAGAACGCAATAAGCCTTATTCTTCTCTCATTCCTTCTAGTCACTCCATATTCTCTCGTAACGGTTTTTTATTCCTTCTCCTACTAAAGTTCATATAGAAGTTCATCGAAGATGTTCTTGTCTCGCACCATTCGTGAACGGACCAAAGAAGGAAGCTAAATTACACACCGCTACATCCTGTGAGGTGGAATGCAGATGTACACTACATGATCAGAAGTAAACGGACAGACATATGTAGATTGGAACTGACCACCAGGTAGCACAATAGGCGTACCCACCAGTTATAAATGGAGGCGGGCAATAGAATAGAAGTAACTGCAGAATGGGTCGTTCAGGAGTACTCAGTGACACAAAATGGTTCAAATGGCTCTGAGCACTATGGGACTTAACTTCTGAGGTCATCAGTCCCCTAGAGCTTAGAACTACTTAAACCTAACTAACCTAATGACATCAAACACATCCATACCCGAGGCAGGATTCGAACCTGCGACCGTAGCGGTCGCGCGGTTCCAGACTGTAGCGCCTAGAACCGCTCGGCCACCCCGGCCGGCACACAGTGACACATTTCAAGAGTTGCAACGCTACCCAAATCGACTGTTAGTGGTGTCATTGTGAAGTGCAAACGCGAAGGAACAACCACGGCTGAGCAAGACTAGGCAGTCTTCGTCAAAAAAAAAGTGCTTGAAATTAGTGGAAGACATCGCCCACGAGTTCCAAAGTCCCGCCTGTAGTCTGTCTAGCACAGAGACCCTGATTATATTTGAGAACAGTAGTCGAGCAGTTCCTGATAAGCGAAATATTCCTGCAGTCAGTGCTACACGACGCTCGACGTGGTGTAAATAGCCGCGTCCCTAGACAGCGGGCAACTAAACGAGTGATTTGCAGTGACGAATCATACTAAATTCTGTGCCCAAATATTTTAATCAGGTAGTGTAGATGTTGAAGTAGTGTTGTCGGCATTGGTAGTTTATCTTCGAATTTGCGCGTAGCACAGTGACATTATCCGAACACTGAAACGCTATCGAGAAAGAAATTGTGGGAGGTGTGCCTCGAAAGGGTTGAGTGTGGTCAGAAATACAAGCATATCACCGCTACATCTACATCTATTTACTCACTCCGCAAGCCACATGCGCTACGGTGCGTGACGGAAGTTACTTTGTACCGCAACTAGCCATTTCCTCTCCTGTTCCACTCGCATATAGAGCGAGGAAAACAGATTATCTACATGCCTGAAACTTCCTATCAGATTAAAAATGTGTGCCACACCGAGACTCGAACTCGGGACCTTTGTCTTTCGCGGGCAAGTACTCTACCATAAGAGCTACCCAAGCACGACTCACGACCCGTACTCACAGCTTCAATTCCGCCAGTACCTCGTCTCCTACCTTCCAAACTTCACAGAAGCTCTCCTGCTAGAGCTCAGATGGTAGAGCACTTGCCCGCGAAAGGCAAAGGTCCCGAGTTCGAGTCTCGGTCCAGCACATAGTTTTAATCAACCAGAAAGTTTCAAAAATGGTTCAAATGGCTCTGAGCACTATGGGACTCAACTGCTGAGGTCATTAGTCCCCTAGAACTTATAACTAGTTAAACCTAACTAACCTAAGGACATCACACACATCCATGCCCGAGGCAGGATTCGAACCGGCGACCGTAGTGGTCTCGCGGTTCCAGACTGCAGCGCCTAGAACCGCACGGCCACTTCGGCCGGCAGAAAGTTTCATATCAGCGCACACTCCGCTGCAGTGTGAAAATCTTATTCTGGATCTACATTTCTCCTTACGATCCCTGATTTCTCATATCTTCGTGGTCTTTGCGTGGAATGTACGTTGGTAGCAGTAGAATCGTTTTGCAATCTGATTCAAATCTCGGTTCACTAAATTTTCTCAAAAAGAGCGTCGACTTTCGTCTAGGAGTTTCTATTTAAGTTCTGAAAGCATCTCTGGAGTACTTGCGTGTTGATCGAACCAACCATTAACAAACCTAGCATCCTGCCTCTAAATTGCTTCGATGTCTTCATTTAATCCGCCCTGGTGGTGATCCCAGACACTTGAGCAGTACTCAAGACTGGGACGCATTAGTGTTCCGTACTCGGTCTGCTTTTACAAATGGACCATACCTTTCCAAAACTCTCCCAATAAACCGAAGCCGACCATTCACTTTCCCCACCACAGTCCTTCCACGCTCGTTCCGTGCCATACCCGCAATTACGGCTCATACACGACGAAGAGGATGCAAAAGAACTTCGCGCAGCCGCCTTTTCGGAGGGAAACTGGGGGTACTTTTCCCTACGAAATTTTCAAATATCTCCGCACGAACGGTTTGGCCTCTATATGACGATTACGAATATCACAACAAGCCCCTTCAGAGCTATGGTCTGCGAGAAAGTGGGCAAGGAATCTCATTGTGTGGAACTTGGAACAGTGTCGTCTGATTGTCTTCATCGACTGATGGAAGGTATGTTTAACATCTGATGATCGTCACAGAAAAGTGGGGAGATGGTTAGGTACTACCGCTCGTATCATGTGTGCAGTCCCACGCAGGGGCGCCCATACCCGGGGGCAAGAATTATTCTTTTGTAGACACTTTCCGTCCTCCGTATTTTTCTCTTACGTCGTTGTACAGCATCCAGGTAGATAGGATAAGGGGAACCGTGGCGGGGGAGGGGCCGCGCTGACACACTACAGTGATTGATATTCGCGTATGTTTATTATTCCTTCCGTCTGGCAATCACTACTCTGTCTTCATTACGGTGATCGTATTCACACTGCAAGAGATTTAGATCCCAAGGCCAACTCAAAAGGAAAAAGTTCCTTCTCTGTCTGTGGAAGAGTAGCGGGATAAATATAATGTTTTCGATTTATGAATAGCTTAATGTTAACACAGCTACTAATTACCCACGTTTTACGTCATGTGATGGAAATCACCATTTCATCAAATTTCTCTTATGGTATCGCGCCATAGAACAGAGAAAAGAACCATTGTGTTGGTACAGACATAATAGAATTAGGATATCACGAGCCCACATTCTGTACGCAGGTAGTGTCACAGCTGACTGAAGTAGATGCGCGCCTGTAAGTAGACTACACAAATATCACGTCTGAAAATCAGGCTGCATATACAACATTTACATGTTTATTTGCGTATTAGCTGCATTAATCGATAAAAAAGAGACTGACCCGAGTGACATTGTGACGCAGGTACTCCAAAGAGTAGTTCAACAGCATATCGGATTTTTATTTCCACGCACAATAGCTGTTTTAATCGCGTTGTATGTGAGTTTTAAATGTAGCTGTTGTATGTGACTGTAATTGATGTGTGTACCGACTGGTTTCATGTTTCTCCTGTATGAGTCACTTTTTGGGGCCATAAGCCTTCTGATTGGTTTGTTGCGGCCCGGCACGAATTTCTCTCCTGTGCCAACTCCTTCATCCGAGAGCAGCATCTGCAACCAACGTACGCATTTATTTGCCGGACGTATTCCAGTCTCGGTTTTCCTCTACAGTTTTTACCCTCTACAGATTCATCTAGCACCATCGACTTTATTTCCTGAGCTCTTAACATGTGTCCTATCATCCTGTCCCTGTTCTTGTCAGTGTTTACCACATATTACTTTCCTCGCTGATTCTCCGAACAACCTCCTCATTCCTTATCTACCTGTCCACCGAATTTTCAACATTCTTTTGTAGTACCCCATCCCAAATTCTTCGATTCTTTTCGTTTCCCATTTTCACACAGCCCATGTTTCGCTACCGTACCATGCTGTGCTCCAAAAGTACATTCTCAGAAATGTCTTCCTCAAATTAAGGCCTATGTTTGATACTAGTAGACTTCTCTTGGTCCAGAATTCCCCCCTGTCAGTGCTAGTCTGATATTGATGTCCTCCTTACTCCGTCCTTCATTGGTTATTCCTTAACTTTCTCTACTTTATGATCATCAGTCCTGATGTTAAGTTTCTCGCTGTTTTCATTTCTCCTACTTCTCATTACTTTAGTTTTTCTTAGATTTACATATTCGGTACTCATTAGACTGTTCATTCCCTTCAACAGATCCTGTAATTCTTTTCCATATTCACAAAGGATAGCTATGTCTTCAGCTAATCTTATCATTGGTACCCTTCCACCACGAATATTAGTTCCACCCTTGAACTTTTCCTGTATTTCCTTCATTGCTTCTTCGATGTATAGACTGAACAGTAAGGGCGAAAAGCTGTCTGATACCTTTTATAATCCAAGAACTTCGTCCTTGGTCTTTCACTCTTGCCGGCCGGTGTGGCCGACCGGTTGTAGGCGCTTCAGTCTGGAACCACGTGGCCGCTAAGGTCGCAGGTTCGAGTCCTGCCTCGGCCATGGATGTGTGTGATGTCCTGAGGTTAGTTAGGTTTAAGTTGTTCTAAGTCTAGGCGACTGATGACCTCAGATGTTACGTCCCATAGTGCTTAGAGCCATTTGAACCATTTCAGCTACAGCTCTTTTAAATTCTGATTCTAATACTGGATCCCCTATCTTTTATATATCGACTCCCGTTTCTTCTTTTATTACGTCGTCTGACAAGTCATCCCCTCGTAGAGTCCTTCAACGTGTGGACCGGGATAATTGGCGACCATATTTTGTGACCAGTCTTCCTTCTGTGTCGCCTAACATGCCGGAACTATCGGCGTTTCTTGCGGGTGACTTGCCCCCCCCCCCCCCCCCCCTGCTGGAAGAAGTGTCATTGATGATTCGAAGGGTTATGTAGCTGCTACGTGATGGTGCTCCAGCCCACTTCGCCGTTAACGTCCGGACGCATCACAATCACGTCTTACCTGATCGATGGATCGGAAGAGGAAGTCCATTAGCATGGCCTGCTCGTTCACTGAATCTACACCCATGCGATTTCTGGTTATGGGGTCATCTCAAAATCATCGTGATGCAGAGCCCTTTACATATGTGGAGACACTGGAGCAGCATATTCATGATGCCTTTGACACTTTGGGAGGCACC